>NC_143046.1:1482500-1560000 GCF_057628025.1 Oncorhynchus mykiss | reverse complement strand
TACAGTAGGAGCAGGTGTACCAGCCATGTCAGGTATACAGCAGGAGCAGGTGAACCAACTGATGGGATATAACCACACATTGTGCCACAAGGCCGTCCGTTTAGTTTGCCTTGTGTCATTCTGCCTCTATCTTATTGAATGTAACTTCTGACGTTCCTTCTTCTCTCTTGTTTTCTAAACCACCACTGTTGAGCTGCCTCCTCCTCATGGTGCTATGAAGCATCAACATTATCATTTAGACTTTGGTCTTGATTACTTCCAGAAATGACAGGAAAGAAATGCAAACTAGACGACTGACCCTCTTGATGAATGTATATTATATTATTATTATTCTGTTATGTTTGATGTAGTTATTCGTTATTTAAATACATTTGATTGGGATTTTACTTTGTGATCATTTGGTTGACAGAATATGTAGCTTTATATGATGATACTGCCTAGAGTTGTTACCAGAAGGGTCTCGAAGGACTCTTGACACAGCAAAATCTTGTATATTTTTTGTGTGCCAATTTGTAACATATTTTGTAAGTGTATATTTTTCTTAGAAAGTGCTGTGAAGTATTTGTGTGTGAGTAACCTTTTATCCCCTGTACAGGCAGTGGAAAGGATGTACAATAAAATGCTTCTGGGTTTAAAAACCCAAATATGAAAGAAACAACAATGTGAAATATCTCCATTTTGATGGGAGTTTTGAAATAATAAGATGTTGCTCTTGTTGTGAGAGTGTTGTGTTGTTGTGAGAGTGTTGTGTTGTTGTGAGAGTGTTGTGTTGTTGTGAGAGTGTTGTGTTGTTGTGCAAAACACAAATAAGCAAAGAAAAAAACATCTGGACTGGAAAAAATATTCAACATTTGTGAGCAGTTTGCTGTTTTATAGAATTTCATGTAAATGATTTGAGTTTTATTCCGTTTTTATGGTGTAACTGTTGCAAAGGTTTGACATATTTGTGATCCAGCCTGTATGGTGACAATGTAATATTAGTGACTTGCTGAGTTTAGGAATAATGTTTATGGAGTAAATATAAACATTAAAATAATATTTTGAACGCTGCTTTCTGAAGAGAGTTGGCTTGTGACTAGTGATTATTCTAATTGGTAGGCCTAAGAACTGATATGATAAGTAAGTTCTGCAATATGCTGCTACAATCACAACAAAACGCTCAAATATCCATTCACTGTTTTGAAGCCTCTTACAGATGCAGCCTCCTCCTCATCTCTGCTCTCCTAGTTTGGCTCCTCATGTTATTTTAATGTCCGTTTTAATTAGCGTACAGCCTCCTCCTCATCTCTGCTCTCCTCCTCATGTTATTTTAACGTCTGTTTTAATTAGCGTACAGGCTCAGGCATGGAGGTACAGTGAGGGATAAAGTATTTGATCCCCTGCTGATTTTGTACGTTTGCCCACTGACAAAGAAATGATCAGTCTATAATTTTAATAGTAGGTTTATTTGAACAGCGAGAGACAGAATAACAACAAAAAAATCCAGAAAAACACATGTCAAAAATGTTATAAATTGATTTGCATTTTAATGAGGGAAATAAGTATTTGACCTCCCCTCAATCAGAAAGATTTCTGGCTACCAGGTGTCTTTTATACAGGTAACGAGCTGAGATTAGGAGCACACTCTTAAAAGACCCCTGTCCACAGAATCAATCAATCAATCAGATTCCAAACTCTCCACCATGGCCAAGACCAAAGAGCTCTTCAAGGATGTCAGGGAGAAGATTGTAGACCTACACAAGGCTGGAATGGGCTACAAGACCATCGCGAAGCAGCTTGGTGAGAAGGTGACAACAGTTGGTGCGATTATTCGCAAAGGGAAGAAACACAAAAGAACTGTCAATCTCCCTCGGCCTGGGGCTCCATGCAAGATCTCACCTCGTGGAGTTGCAATGATCATGAGAACAGTGAGGAATCAGCCCAGAACTACACAGGAGGATCTTGTCAATGATCTCAAGGCAGCTGGGACCATAGTCACCAAGAAAACAATTGGTAACACACTACGCCGTGAGGGACTGAAATCCTGCAGCACCCGCAAGGTCCCCCTGCTCAAGAAAGCACATATACATGCCCGTCTGAAGTTTGCCAATGAACATCTGAATGATTCAGAGGACAACTGGGTGACAGTGTTGTGGTCAGATGAGACCAAAATGGAGCTCTTTGGCATCAACTCAACGTGCCGTGTTTGGAGGAGGAGGAATGCTGCCTATGACCCCAAGAACACCATCCCCACCGTCAAACATGGTGGAAACATAATGCTTTGGGGGTGTTTTTCTGCTAAGGGGACTGGACAACTTCACCGCATCAAAGGGACGATGGATGGGGCCATGTACCGTCAAATCTTGGGTGAGAACCTCCTCCCTCAGCCAGGGCATTGAAATGGGTCATGGAAGGGTATGCCAGCATGACAATGACCCAAAACACACGGCCAAGGCAACAAAGGAGTGGCTCAAGAAGAAGCACATTAAGGTCCTGGAGTGGCCTAGCCAGTCTCCAGACCTTAATCCCATAGAAAAACTGTGGAGGGAGTTGAAGGTTCAAGTTGCCAAACGTCAGCCTCGAAACCTTAATGACTTGGAGAAGATCTGCAAAGAGGAGTAGGACAAAATCCCTCCAGAGATGTGTGCCAACCTGGTGGCCAACTACAAGAAACGTCTAAGTCATACTAAGTCATGTTTTGCAGAGGGGTCAAATACTTATTTCCCTCATTAAAATGCAAATCAATTTATAACATTTTTGACATGTGTTTTTCTGGATTTTTTTGTTGTTATTCTGTCTCTCGCTGTTCAAATAAACCTACCCTTAAAATTATAGACTGATCATTTCTTTGTCAGTGGGCAAACGTACAAAATCAGCAGGGATCAAATACTTTTTTCCCTCACTGTATGGCCAGAAAGACTGCTCATTCATAGTTGGGGCTGGCTCTGCTGCTAGCTGGTTGACGTTGCTCTTCTGTGGTCCTGCTGCTAGCTGGCTGCCGTTGCTCTACTGTGGTCCTGCTGCTAGCTGGCTGACGTTGCTCTACTGTGGTCCTGCTGCTAGCTGGCTGCCGTTGCTCTACTGTGGTCCTGCTGCTAGCTGGCTGCCGTTGCTCTACTGTGGTCCTGCTGCTAGCTGGCTGACGTTGCTCTACTGCTGGTCCTGCTGCTAGCTGGCTGACGTTGCTCTACTGCTGGTCCTGCTGCTAGCTTGCTGACTTTGCTCTACTGCTGGTCCTGCTGCTAGCTGGCTGACGTTGCTCTACTGTGGTCCTGCTGCTAGCTGGCTGACGTTGCTCTACTGTGGTCCTGCTGCTAGCTGGCTGCCGTTGCTCTACTGTGGTCCTGCTGCTAGCTGGCTGACGTTGCTCTACTGCTGGTCCTGCTGCTAGCTGGCTGACGTTGCTCTACTGCTGGTCCTGCTGCTAGCTTGCTGACTTTGCTCTACTGCTGGTCCTGCTGCTAGCTGGCTGACGTTGCTCTACTGTGGTCCTGCTGCTAGCTGGCTGACGTTGCTCTACTGCTGGTCCTGCTGCTAGCTGGCTGCCGTTGCTCTACTGTGGTCCTGCTGCTAGCTGGCTGACGTTGCTCTACTGTGGTCCTGCTGCTAGCTGGCTGACGTTGCTCTACTGCTGGTCCTGCTGCTAGCTGGCTGACGTTGCTCTACTGTGGTCCTGCTGCTAGCTGGCTGCCGTTGCTCTACTGTGGTCCTGCTGCTAGCTGGCTGCCGTTGCTCTACTGTGGTCCTGCTGCTAGCTGGCAGACGCTGCTCTACTGTGGTCCTGCTGCTAGCTGGCTGCCGTTGCTCTACTGTGGTCCTGCTGCTAGCTGGCTGCCGTTGCTCTACTGTGGTCCTGCTGCTAGCTGGCTGACATTGCTCTACTGTGGTCCTGCTGCTAGCTGGCTGACATTGCTCTACTGCTGGCCCTGCGGTGGGTGTTGCAGTGTGGTGGCTGACTGATTGACTGCAACATGTCTTCCTGGTTTCCTGTTTAGTTGGAGCTGGAGATAGAGGCGGCCAAAACATAAACAACATATCTTCTCTCATATTGTCAGCTGCTTTGTTTCTGTTCCATAGCAGACAGGGGAGCAGAATGGTAGACTCAGTGAAGGGGGTTGGTGTCTAACAGCTATTGATCTTTAGTTAGTATAAATTAGTATGCCATCACACCAGATCAGTTACAGGTACATTCATACTAGTTGAATTCAATCATCGGGTTCAAATACACATTTAGATTTGTGAACAGCCATCAACAACAACCGCAATCCGTAAGGAGCAAATAACTAAATGAGAGAGCAGCAGTGTGATTCACACCAATGCTCTATGCAGATATCAGTAATAAGTGATATCCGTATCGCCGTAGACTACACCTCTGCTGTCATCCTTACCTCCAAACGTATAGGGCGGCCCACAATTGGCCCAGCGTTGTCCGGGTTAGGGGAGGGTTTGGCCGGGGTAGGCCGTCATTGTAAAATAAGAATTTGTTCTTAACTGACTTGCCTAGTTAAATAAAGTAAAAATATTGTAGTGCTTCATTGTAATCGGTGTAAACTGTACAAGTAGAGCCACTTGACCTGAGGATAGTGTAGGCTGTGTTTAAGTGATACTCAAGGAGTGGTATCTGATGGGAGAGAAAGAGCATGAGGATCCTCCAGCCACTCCAGATGTTCTGAAGCGAGGATCTATGCTCCATATGGCACCCTATTCCCTACATTGTGCCCTACTTTTGATAAGAGCGCTATCGGGCCCTGGTCAAAAGTAGTGCACTATATAGGGAATAAGTTGCCATTTGGGATACAGACAGAGTTATCTCATTGAAAATAAGAAGTTGTTATTAACTGACTTGCCTAGTTAAAAAAAAAAAATAAAAAAAAAACACTCCCAGGAATGTCATACATGATGGATCATTAGCTTCCCTACATAAATTACACCAACATTCACACATCTAGATGGCCAGGTGGGGTGGGTGTGTAGCCAGAGATAGCAGTGGGGTCAAACTGTAGAACCCAGTTCCTACATTTGATATATAAAAATGGATTTGATCAAACAAAACTATGCCACATTTTATATTTGGGACCTCAGGATGACAAATTAGAGCCAGATTACTGAATGTAAGCACATTATTTACCTTCAGAGGTGAATGTATCAAACCAGTTGCCGTGATAAGTGTTTTGTTGTTGTGCACTCTCCTCAAACAACAGCATGGTATTTGTTCACTGTAATAGCTACTGATAATTGGACAGTGCAGTTAGATTAACAAGAATTTAAGCTTTATGCCCATATAAGACATGTCTATGTCCTGTTACAACATCATGTTAATCACATTAGTGCTCGTTAGTTCAATCGCCCCGGGACACCGATCCCGTAGAGGATTAATTAAAGGGGGAAATCTGTAGTTGCTACATCCATTTATGGACTTATAAATTATATATATTCATTGATTGTTGAAGAATATAACTTATAAATGCCCCATGAGCTTAGTTCAACTGTCACACTCCATGAGAACCCAACATATAAGCTTGTTTTGCTCCAATGTTTTAAACATTGTAACTGTAAACAAACACTGTATAGCCTCATAACATGGTTAAAATAATATGTTGATATCATGGATGGTCAGTCCTTGCATCCATAGCTCTGTCTATTCATCTGAGAGTGGTTACATTTCTCCAGGCCCATCCCTCAGCGTTTTACCAAAACAGAGGCAGGGTCGACCGTTTTGTTATTGTTTCATCTGTAGATTTGCACTTTAAACAGCTGCATATTATCAAGATATCAATGTGCTACCAACTAAAAGGTAAACAATAGGTCTATAGCAAATGCAGAATATGACATTCATTCATTTTCACATGTAAGTAGCACTTTTCAGTAGTGCTCAAAGCATGCCATTCCATGAGCGCAGCATTTATTTTTCAACTCAGATCAATGAGCCATATTAGTCCTCTATGACAATAAAATCATAAACAACACAGTAGGGCTGGCTAATAAGGTAAAACAATTTAGCTAATCTATACATCCATACTTCCAAGGCCTATTTTTGAAGATCAAGGGGTATAACATTTATTGTAATGACTGTAATTGTGATAGACTTAGATTTTTTATGTAAAGATATCATTTAATCGCATTCTTATATGTAGTAGAAAGAGATGGGTTAGAAGAAGCCTACATAACCAACCCAGCCACCCCAGTCATAAACTGTTCTCTCTGCTACCGCACGGCAAACAGTACCGGAGCGCCAAGTCTAGGTCCAAGAGGTTTCTAAACAGCTTCTACCCCTCAAGCCATAAGACTCCTGAACATCTAATCAAACGGCCACCCAGACTAATTGTAGTAGTAGTAGCTACATTGGTCATATTGATTTTACATTTATTATTACACCTTTAATGTTGCATGCAATAATTGATCTGCTTTTTGACAATTCCACCTCTCACCACAGCATTGCGCTGCAGTCAAAGTACAAACCAAAAACAAACTTCCGTTTCATGCTCCCCCAGTTTCCGGAAGATCTCTGTACAATGATGGAGAAAATGGAATCCTAAGACCGTACCCAACTATTCAAGCGGATTTGTTAGAATAAAACGACCAAAGTCCAAGATAACGAATAACGACACAAATACAAGACAGGTACTGTGAATGTATGACATATTTAAATGTTGTTAACTAGATATAAAGTGGGCTGTTAAATTGTGCTAACCTGTTAGCTAGCTGGCGCTTTAGCAAGCAGCTAAAAGTCTTAACTTCGGGAAGGTGTTGGCTAACTGACTAGCTTCATCACCTAGCTAACTGACTATCTTCATCACCTAGCTAACTGACTATCTTCATCACCTAGCTAACTGACTATCTTCATCACCTAGCTAACTGAATATTTTCATCACCTAGCTAACTGACTAGCTTCATCACCTAGCTAACTGACTAGCTTCATCACCTAGCTAACTGGCTAGCTTCAACACCTAGCTAGCTGACTAGCTTCATACCCTAGCTAACTGACTAGCTTCGTCACCTAGCTAACTGACTAGCTTCGGTACCTAGCTAACTGACTAGGTTCGTCACCTAGCTAACTGACTAGCTTCATTACCTAGATAGATAGGTGGGTAGGTTAGATGAGCGTTGATTTACTGGCTTCGTTTCGTGTTGGTGACAATATGTCAGGTAGGTAGTTAACATTGTTTCCAGGTATTCATTCATTTACTTAATAGTTGGCTAGCCAGTTATGAACAGCAAAAACAACGTAAAGTCGCTAATAACGTATCGTGTATAGAAGAACAACTTAATCATATAATTTTGTGTGTAAGTGGATGTCTATATTTAACATTTTACACAAAAGGCATCCGAAGAGCTGATGACTGCAAGTTTAAACGTTTTCTCCTTAGCCTGTTAGCCAATGTTATTAAATGGTATGTTGGCCAGACGAATGTCTTAACTAGATCGCTACATTTAGTCTTGACAACTTGAAATCATAAAATAATAATGTTGTTAGTATATCGTTAGCTAGCTGAGTTAACACGAGCTGTTTTCTCCATCTTTCAGATGCCATTTCCAGCCAGATGCTAAGGGTGTTAGCTAGCATGCTAATGGTTAGCTCCCCAGATTCCATTTTGTTTTTGTCGACTTTGGTCTGACTGGTTAGCTGCTGCTGCTGATTATTATTATTATTATTATTATCAAAACACGGAACTCCGTTAGGATAATGCTTTTTTAAAGGAGGAGACATTGTTGCATCAGAGTAAACGATGCCCACCAAGCCAGGAAAGATTTTCCTTGATATCGGAAACGTCCTTATTAATAACTAGTTTATTGAACGCTAGCTAACTTATTAGCTAATAAGCTGGCTAGTTAACCTGCTTTCTGCTATTTGTTGATGTCATTTAGTCCTGGTCAATAACATCAAAATATGTGTGTTTTATTAATGTGCTGCATGTCATAAATCAGATCACCTGTCTGTGGTCTTCCCCACCTGCTGAATGTGTCAGTGTGTCGAAGATGCAGCTAGGCATTTCTATTGTCGACCTGGTACAGCCAGAAGAGGATGGCGATGGCCTACTTCTCTCAGCCTGCTTCCTCTCGAGGTTTCTTCCTTCTAGGGACTTTTTCCTGACTCTACCTGGCTTGCTCATTGGGTTCTAGGCCAGGCTACTGTAAAAGCACATTTTGACTGTAAAAGCACATTTTGACAACTGCTGATGTAAAAATACATTTTGATTGATCACATTTGATTGATTATCCCTAGCAGCTGGATCGTGGTGACTCAGCGATAGACAGCGTTTATCTCCAGCTTCTCTCCCTTCGACACCCGATGGAGGGCTCCGACAGTTCCGAGCCGGGCGCCAGTGACCAACCAGAGGCCCAGCGCAGGCGGCAACGGGACCGGCTAGACCGGGAGGAGGCCTTCTACCAGTTTGTCAACAACCTGAGTGAGGCAGACTACCGGCTGATGAGAGACAACAACCTGCTGGGTACCCCAGGTAACTGACTCTCCTTTAATTCACCTGTTATAAACCACTAACACACCTCATTAGACAAAAACCTGCTGTGAACCCCAGGTAACTGACTCTCCTTTAATTCACCTGTTATAAACCACTAACACACCTCATTAGACAACAACCTGCTGTGAACCCCAGGTAACTGACTCTCCTTTAATAAACCTGTTATAAACCACTAACACACCTCATTAGACAACAACCTGCTGTGAACCCCAGGTAACTGACTCTCCTTTAATTCACCTGTTATAAACCACTAACACACCTCATTAGACAACAACCTGCTGTGAACCCCAGGTAACTGACTCTCCTTTAATTAACCTGTTATAAACCACTAACACACCTCATTAGACAACAACCTGCTGTGAACCCCAGGTAACTGAATCTCCTTTAATTAACCTGTTATAAACCACTAACACACCTCATTAGACAACAACCTGCTGTGAACCCCAGGTAACTGACTCTCCTTTAATTCACCTGTTATAAACCACTAACACACCTCATTAGACAACAACCTGCTGTGAACCCCAGGTAACTGACTCTCCTTTAATTCACCTGTTATAAACCACTAACACACCTCATTAGACAACAACCTGCTGTGAACCCCAGGTAACTGACTCTCCTTTAATTCACCTGTTATAAACCACTAACACACCTCATTAGACAACAACCTGCTGTGAACCCCAGGTAACTGACTCTCCTTTAATTAACCTGTTATAAACCACTAACACACCTCATTAGACAACAACCTGCTGTGAACCCCAGGTAACTGAATCTCCTTTAATTAACCTGTTATAAACCACTAACACACCTCATTAGACAACAACCTGCTGTGAACCCCAGGTAACTGACTCTCCTTTAATTCACCTGTTATAAACCACTAACACACCTCATTAGACAACAACCTGCTGTGAACCCCAGGTAACTGACTCTCCTTTAATTCACCTGTTATAAACCACTAACACACCTCATTAGACAACAACCTGCTGTGAACCCCAGGTAACTGACTCTCCTTTAATTCACCTGTTATAAACCACTAACACACCTCATTAGACAACAACCTGCTGTGAACCCCAGGTAACTGAAATACATATGAGGGTTAACAGAGCATTGTAGACATGAGTTTTCTATCTCATTTAAAAAGTTAATGTCTTTGCGTTCTTTTTGATTTAGGGCTTTATTTCTCTACTGCAGACTGGGTTGAATTACATTTTCGGTCAGTTTTTTAGATTGGCTATCGAAGGTTGTTGTCTCAGGTTTGAGTTTTTCTTATCATGCCACATCCAGGTCAGTGGGGTGGGCAGTATGTTTGGAGCATCCGCTAGTGGAACACCTTTCCTGGGGAGAGCAGTGAGAGGACAGGGCCTGTCCTGGTAAGTCTGGTGGTTCTCAGTACTGTCCTGTTGCTGTGTAACCAGGAGACAAACTACAGCTTTATGGGCAAATACTTGGGTATTTCCAGTAGTAAATGAAGGCAGTTAGAGCCAGTGTCGGTTTACTGAGTTGTAGTTTCATCCCTCCTAGGTGAGATCACAGCAGAGGAGTTGTTGAGTCGGCTGCAGCAGATTAAGGATGGACCAGAGCAGCAGCAGCCTAGCATCAACACCAGTGAGACTGGAGAAGCTACAGGAGGTAAGGCTCCTCTGTACTTTTCATTATGTCTTTCAAGCGGAAATTAAAAGTTCATCAACTTTTAAAGATGGAGTCCTTAATGGTGACATTATGACCGTCACTGCAAACCATTAGAATGTTGATATGTTCTGTCTTCCATTGGAATGTTGATATGGTCAGTCTTCCATTAGAATGTTGATATGTTCTGTCTTCCATTAGAATGTTGATATGTTCTGTCTTCCATTAGAATGTTGATATGTTCTGTCTTCCATTAGAATGTTGATATGTTCTGTCTTCCATTAGAACTGGCAGAAGGTCCAGAGGACCCGTCTAATGGCGACACCCTCTTGGATTGGCTGAACACCGTCAGGCGGACAGGCAACACCACCCGCAGTGGTCACCGAGGCAACCAGTCATGGCGGGCGGTGAGCCGGACCAACCCAAACAGCGGAGACTTCCGGTTCAGTCTGGAGATCAACGTTAACCGTAACCTGGCTGAGCAGCAGGCCCGCGCGGAGGGGGAGGCTGAGGCGCAGGAGGAGGCCCCAACTAGAGCACCTGGCAATGGGGTGGAGGTCCAGCCTGAGGCGGAGGCGGGGACGGAGGTGCCCATGGAGACAGGAGAGGTGCTGGAGGAACCAGTTGTGGAGGAGATGGCTGTCATAGTGGAACCAGAAGCGGAGATGGAGCCAGAGGCTGAAGTAGAAGCTGAGCCAGAGGCTGAAGTAGAAGCTGAGCCAGAGGCTGAAGTAGAAGCTGAGCCAGAGGCTGAAGTAGAAGCTGAGCCAGAGGCTGAAGTAGAAGCTGAGCCAGAGGCTGAAGTAGAAGCTGAGCCAGAGGCTGAAGTAGAAGCTGAGCCAGAGGCTGAAGTAGAAGCTGAGCCAGAGGCTGAAGTAGAAGCTGAGCCAGAGGCTGAAGTAGAAGCTGAGCCAGAGGCTGAAGTAGAAGCTGAGCCAGAGGCTGAAGTAGAAGCAGAGATGGTCCCAGAGTTAGTAGTAGAGGTAGTCCCACAGCTGCCCAGCCCTGTCACCACCACCCCTCCTGTCTCCAGACCAGCCAGTCCCCTGGTGCAGGCCCCTCCAGCAACCCCTGCCCCTCCTAGCCCGCCCCCTGAGGAGCCTCCGCGACGGGGCCAGAGACGAGCCCGCAGCCGTAGCCCTGAGCAGCGCCGGACCAGGGCTCGCACCACACGAAGTCGTTCCCCCCTCACCCTGGACCGACTCCCCCGCCACGTCCCCACCTCAGCCACCTCACACACCCCCGCCACCCAGGCACCCGCAGAGGGAAGCTCACGGACTCGACAGCATGTTCTGTCCCGGCAGAGCACCGCAGAGTACGAGACCCAGTCAGCCGGAACAGGGTTTGGCACAGGTTCTGGGAACGCCCCAGAGCCCGGTACCACCCCACCCCAGGAGGGAGAGGCCACGGGCGGGGAGGGAGCAGCAGGACGACGTCCCCCCACCATCATGCTGGACCTGCAGGTGCGTCGTGTTCGTCCAGGTGAGTACCGCCAGAGGGACAGCATTGCTAACAGAACCCGCTCACGCTCCCAGAACTCCAACAACACCTTCCTGTACGAGAGTGAGAGGGGGGGGTTCCGCAGGACCTTCTCCCGGTCCGAGCGTGCGGGTGTGAGGACGTACGTCAGCACCATCAGGATCCCCATCAGGAGGATCAGTGATGCAGGGTTGGGAGAGGCCACCTCCATGGCTCTGCAGACCATGATACGACAGATCATGACCGGCTTCGGAGAGCTCAGCTACTTCATGGACTCAGACTCTGACTCCTCGGACTCAAACCGTGGAGGTGGTAACCCCACTGGCGCTGCCGACCTGGCCGAGGCGCTCAATACTCCTGACGGGGGCGTAGCCGGCATGGCGGAGGGGGCGGAGCCTCCTGTCTCAGTGAGCGGGCATAGTATTGGAGGAGCCGGGGAGGCAAGGACAGAGGAGAGGGAGGGGGAGGACGGGATGGGTCTAGGTCTGTCCCCAGGGATAGGTTTAGGGGTGGGGGGCACCCCCAGGGAGGGGCGAGCTCGGCCCCGTGCCCCCATCAGTCTGGAGGAACCAGGGTCACTACCCTTCCTCCGCCTTGCTCACTTCTTCCTCCTGAATGATGAGGATGAGGAACAGCCCAGAGGACTCACCAAGGAGCAGATCGACAACCTCTCCACCAGGAACTTTGGGGAGAGTGATGCTCTGAAGACCTGCAGTGTGTGTATCACAGAGTATGCTGAGGGGAACAAGTTGAGGAAGTTGCCCTGTTCTCATGAGTACCATGTTCACTGTATCGACCGCTGGCTGTCTGAGAACTCCACCTGTCCTATCTGCCGCAGGGCCGTGTTGGTGTCTGCTAACCGGGAGAGTGTGGTCTAACCTGGAGAGCTGGAGGTCAGGGGTCAACGGTGCTCCAGGCAGACAGTATATAACACCGTGTCAGTTCTGCAGGCCTTTCTCCTAGTCAGACCACTTACGTTGTTCATGTTTTCATTCTTAAGACATCACTGACTTTTATCCAACTGACATGCTGGTGTTTGGACAGACAGACAGAGAGACTGACAGGAAGGAAGGAAGGAAGGTGATGTCCTCATAGACTCTGTAGGAAGAGATGTGAGAAAGAGATGCAACTGTCCCCTGTTGGCTAACAGACCCCACTCTCCCCTACCTGTCTTACCCCAAAAGGGACTGTCCCCACCTGAAAGACTTAACTGCATTTATCAATACTCTGGAACGGCTCACAGACTGTCAGTGTGTCAAAGCTTGCTGAATTAGTTTTTAAGTTAAAACTGTAGAATGTTGTACAGGCTTTAATGGGGAGAACAAGATGTGACGGACTTGGATTCCGTTGGGAATTCTATCAGTTTATTTGGACTTGTATTGCATCATATTCATGACATCGGACCAATAGTACTGATTATTGATTATGAACTGTCTTGAACCGTTGTTGAGAAGGGATGTAGGTATCTGTTAACTGATGCTAGTATGTAGTCTAACTCTAGCCCATCACATGAAGCATTGATCTGGCCTGTTTCTATTTCTGCCCTCTGACAGTGTTTCATCATGACCTGGCCTGTGTACACAAAGCATATCACAGTATCAGTGGGGATCTAGGATCAGTCCGTCAGTGTGGATCTAGGATCAGTCCGTCAGTGGGGGTCTAGGATCAGTCGGTCAGTGGGGGTCTAGGATCAGTCCGTCCGTGGGGGTCTAGGAACAGTCCGTCAGTGGGGGTCTAGGAACAGTCCGTCCGTGGGGGTCTAGGATCAGTCCGTCAGTGGGGGTCTAGGATCAGTCCGTCAGTGGGGGTCTAGGATCAGTCCGTCAGTGGGGGTCTAGGATCAGTCCGTCAGTGGGGGTCTAGGATCAGTCCGTCAGTGGGGGTCTAGGATCAGTCCGTCAGTGGGGGCGGGGTCTGTCCATATAATCTTATTCATTATGACCTAAAAGGGCCAACTGATCCTAGATCATCACTCCTACTCTGGGAGTAGGATCCTAACCCTGTCACTATGACAACCTGTTGGTTCTGCTACCATATGACCAGGAAGTGAACAGACGGCATTATGGCTCCGTCTTCACCAGCCTATCTCTATATAGTGCACTACCCATAGGACTCTAGTCAGAAGTACTGCTCTATATTGGGGATAGTGCCGTTTGGGAATCACATTTATGGGTTCCATGTGGTGTTGCATGAAGGATCTGGATTTAGACCCCTGCCGGGCCAGGTTTAGACCCGGGCCAGGGTTATTAAGCCCGGTGTCTAACCCTGCCTGGTTAAACCCAGGCCAGGTTAAACCCCGGCCAGGCCAGGTTAGACCCCAGGCCAGGTTAAACCCCGGCCAGGCCAGGTTAGACCCCGGCCAGGCTGCTGCCTCTGTCCTGTGTTTTGGCCTAGAACTTCAACCACCAAGAGACATCTTCATATCTGAAACACCAGTGCAATAACTAGAGTGGGAAAACTGAAGAAGTGTAATATTCTCAACTTGTATATTATTATTTCTAAAATATTGTAGACTGAATATTCACAGTTAAAACAAAGACTTGTTCCCTTTTAAAAATGTGTTAATCTTTTTATTTTCTTGAGCTTGGTTCTTTGTGTACATTCTGATAGCGCTCTTTCTTGTTGAGCGGTGGGCCTGTAGGATGCTGTAGGTTGGCTGTTCACACAGAGGGAGGGAGTGTTCCATGCCATGATGACATCACATTCTATAGGTTCCATGTGTTCTCACGGTTGCCGTCATTACCTCCTCCCTGTACAAATAAAGTTTTGGGTGGTTGAAGCTCTGTTATTGTTGATAATGACCCGTTGTAAATGAACTGTATTGTGTCTTTCTGACTTTCTGTCTTACTAACCTGGCTATCTTCATCAAGGCCTCCTAGTGCATTGGTCCCAAATGGCTCCCTATTCCCTATAGTGACTTACTTTTGACCGGAGTCCAATGGGCTCTGGTGAAAAGAAGTGCACAATAAAGGGAATAGGTTGTTTGGGTCACAGGCCAGTTGTGTGTTTTAACAGGCTGTAGTTTAACATCCGTATGCTCACAAAGGGCACCTCTCTATCATGAAATACAGTGCATTTGGAAAGTATTCAGACCCCTTGACTTTTTCCACATTTTGTTACGTTACAGCCTTGTTCTAAAATGGATGAAATAAAAATATTTCCTCAGCAAATGACATCACAATACCCCATAATTTATTACCTTTATTTAACTAGGCAAGTCAGTTAAAATCAAATTCTTATTTTCAATGATGGCCTACGGCCTTAACTGCCTGTTCAGGGGCAGAACGACAGATTTGTATGTTGTCAGCTGGGGGATTTGAACTTGCAAACTTTCGGTTACGAGTCCAATGCTCTAACCACTAGGCTACCCTACAATGACATGACAATACCCTGTAATGACAAAGCAAAAACAGGTAACAACAACTCAATGTTTATATCCCAGGACAAAACATAACAGCAAGCTAGCTAAATAGCCATACATGTTTAATGCTTTTCGACCTGTCCCCAAATTAATGTCACTGGTTCAGAGTTTGTTTTGATATTTTAACCTGCCTGTTGTGATCGCGTTTGGTGTGGGGCGGGGCAAAATACATGTATGCACGATGCACGCGCGCAGCTGGTTTGGGTTCCGTGTTAGTCCACTCTGTTCGTTACATATTTTAGTTCTGGGAACTGAAAACTGTATTGAGATCAACTGTTTAATCTACGAGAAAATTAGCAGAATATCGGCCAAAATCCATCTCGTTCTCTCCTCTCTCACTGCCGGACACTGGGCTTCCTCTCAGCACCATATTTGATTGTGAGCAGAAACGCCGAGCGGATGCCTCAAGTATATAGATCCGGTGAAATATCTGTCTCATTGTTCTGTGTTCATTCTACTTGCGCTTTGCCGCACAGAGCTGTCGTGAAGGAAGTTCATCAAGATTCCCATAACGTTGCTCACGAGTGTCTCAGCGATCTAATGGACTGTCTCAGTGCTAGAGGCGTAACTACAGACACTGGTTCGATTCCAGGCTGTATCACAACCGGCCATGATCGGGAGTCCCATAGTGGCGGCGCATAATTGGCCCAGCGTCGCACGGGTTAGGGGAGGATTTGGCCGGGGTTGGCCGTAATTGTAAAATAAGTGTTCTTAACTGACTTCCCTGGTTAAATATAGGCTAAAGAAAATTATGTGGTAGGCAAAAAACTCTAGCAATTACGGTATTATAGTCAAGGCAATAAGAAGGAAGTGAAGGGTGGAATGTCATCCATTTATTTTCAACTCTACTAAGGAACGATGGCGCTCCGGACTTTAGGTTGTCACTTGGGGCGTTTTCAAGGGATTTACCGCCAGGTAAGACCTGTAGAATAAAACCAATGTCACCTGTTCTAAAACGGAGCTACAGAATAGTGCCTTGTCTTTGGAAGACACTTTTATTAACGAGGGCATGTGTAGTCGTTTACAGTACAACTTCTGTATTAAATTGTAAGCTATTAACTTTTGTTGAGAATGTGTAATTAATATCGAATTCTACAACTTTAAGAAACGACACCGCTACAGTTGACCGATTTACCGTAATTACCCGAATACGGTTAACCCCAGATTTTTGCTGAATATATCATAGTACTACTTCATTTGACCACGTAGGGACGCTGTCTTCACGTTCATGTGAATATTTCTTTACATGCATGATTTTTTTTGCACACCTACATTCACCCATCTTTCCCATCTTTCCCATGTTGTCCCAGCTACAGCCCCGGTCCTGTGGGCTGGCTGTGTTGGGGGTGCGGGGGCTACCCGTGGTGTCGTTGGGGGTGAGATGTAAGAGCTCCGGCCCTGTACAGGTGAGTCACCTGGACCACCTTGTGTTGACCGTGAAGAGTGTTCCAGACACCTGCACCTTCTACTCCTCTGTCCTGGGCATGGAGGTCATCACCTTTAAGGTACATTCTGAGTACTGACACAGACTGCATAATCAATGATTAGTCTATTGATCACTTTTACTGAGACGTTAATTATTCTACTTTGGATAAAACATAGGTTGTCAACGTTTTCTACTGTTCTGCCCGTGGTTGTTTCCACAATAGATTTGCTAACAACCAACAAGGTCATTAAATAAATCATAGATACACTCCAACTGGACTGTGTAACCATGTGGAAAACCCCAGCAGATGGTAGCCTTGACTAGTCTCTTATTAAACCCCAGCAGATGGTAGCATTGACCAGTCTCTCCTATTAAACCCCATCAGATGGTAGCATTGACCAGTCTCTCTTATTAAACCCCAGCAGATGGTAGCATTGACCAGTCTCTCTTATTAAACCCCAGCAGATGGTAGCCTTGACTAGTCTCTTATTAAACCCCAGCAGATGGTAGCATTGACTAGTCTCTTATTAAACCCCAGCAGATGGTAGCATTGACCAGTCTCTCTTATTAAACCCCAGCAGATGGTAGCCTTGACTAGTCTCTTATTAAACCCCAGCAGATGGTAGCATTGACCAGTCTCTTATAAAACCCCAGCAGATGGTAGCCTTGACTAGTCTCTTATTAAACCCCAGCAGATGGTAGCATTGACCAGTCTCTCTTATTAAACCCCAGCAGATGGTAGCATTGACCAGTCTCTCTTATTAAACCCCAGCAGATGGTAGCCTTGACTAGTCTCTTATTAAACCCCAGCAGATGGTAGCATTGACCAGTCTCTTATAAAACCCCAGCAGATGGTAGCATTGACTAGTCTCTTATTAAACCCCAGCAGATGGTAGCATTGACCAGTCTCTTATAAAACCCCAGCAGATGGTAGCATTGACTAGTCTCTTATAAAACCCCAGCAGATGGTAGCATTGACCAGTCTCTTATTAAACCCCAGCAGATGGTAGCATTGACTAGTCTCTTATTAAACCCCAGCAGATGGTAGCATTGACCAGTCTCTCTTATTAAACCCCAGCAAATGGTAGCATTGACCAGTCTCTCTTATTAAACCCCAGCAGATGGTAGCATTGACTAGTATTTTATTAAACCCCAGCTGATGGTAGCATTGACCAGTCTCTCTTATTAAACCCCAGCAGATGGTAGCATTGACCAGTCTCTCTTATTAAACCCCAGCAGATGGTAGCATTGACCAGTCTCTCTTATTAAACCCCAGCAGATGGTAGCATTGACCAGTCTCTCTTATTAAACCCCAGCAGATGGTAGCATTGACCAGTCTCTCTTATTAAACCCCAGCAGATGGTAGCATTGACCAGTCTCTTATTAAACCCCAGCAGATGGTAGCCTTGACCAGTCTCTCTTCTTCTTTACCCCAGGGTAACCGTAAGGCGCTGTGTTTTGGGAAGCAGAAGTTGAACCTGCACCAGGTGGGTCAGGAGTTTGAACCCAAGGCCTTGAGACCCACCTCAGGATCAGCTGACCTCTGTCTCATCACCCTCACCCCCCTGGCTGCTGTAGCTACACACCTACAGGTGAGACACACACACACACACACACACACACACACACACACACACACACACACACACACACACACACACACACACACACACACACACACACACACACACACACACACACACAGCCGCTACACCTCCAAGTTATCTACTACATGGTTCCAGTCCTCCACCATAACCATATGGATGGACATGCTGTCTTCTAGTAGGATGTTGTTCTGCCATGTCCTGAAAGTCCCTGTGTGACTGTCTCATCTATCTGTCACCTGCAGGTGTGTGGTGTGGAGATAGAGGAGGGTCCAGTGGAGAGGAGTGGCGCTGTTGGACCCATCACATCTCTCTACTTCAGAGACCCAGACCACAACCTGATAGAGGTCTCTAACTACAACCAACCAACAAAGGACTGAGGCCTTCCTTTAGCTAAACAGCTACCTTCAACAGACCAACATCCTTTAGCTAAACAGCTACCTTCAACAGACCAACAGCCTTTAGCTAAACATCTACCTTCAACAGACCAACAGCCTTTAGCTAAACATCTACCTTCAACAGACCAACAGCCTTTAGCTAAACATCTACCTTCAACAGCCTTTAGCTAAACATCTACCTTCAACAGACCAACAGCCTTTAGCTAAACATCTACCTTCAACAGACCAACAGCATTTAGCTAAACATCTACCTTCAACAGACCAACAGCCTTTAGCTAAACATCTACCTTCAACAGACCAACAGCCTTTAGCTAAACATCTACCTTCAACAGACCAACAGCATTTAGCTAAACATCTACCTTCAACAGACCAACAGCCTTTAGCTAAACATCTACCTTCAACAGACCAACAGCCTTTAGCTAAACATCTACCTTCAACAGACCAACAGCCTTTAGCTAAACATCTACCTTCAACAGACCAACAGCCTTTAGCTAAACATCTACCTTCAACAGACCAACAGCCTTTAGCTAAACAGCTACCTTCAACAGACCAACAGCCTTTAGCTAAACATCTACCTTCAACAGACCAACAGCCTTTAGCTAAACATCTACCTTCAACAGATCAACAGCCTTTAGCTAAACAGCTACCTTCAACAGACCAACAGCCTTTAGCTAAACATCTACCTTCAACAGACCAACAGCCTTTAGCTAAACATCTACCTTCAACAGACCAACAGCCTTTAGCTAAACATCTACCTTCAACAGACCAACAGCCTTTAGCTAAACATCTACCTTCAACAGACCAACAGCCTTTAGCTAAACATCTACCTTCAACAGACCAACAGCCTTTAGCTAAACATCCACCTTCAACAGACCAACAGCCTTTAGCTAAACATCTACCTTCAACAGACCAACAGCCTTTAGCTAAACATCTACCTTCAACAGACCAACAGCCTTTAGCTAAACATCTACCTTCAACAGACCAACAGCCTTTAGCTAAACATCTACCTTCAACAGACCAACAGCCTTTAGCTAAACATCTACCTTCAACAGACCAACAGCCTTAGAACAACAATTTAACTGCAACAGAAGAACAATGAACAAAGGGCATTCTTATATTTAGTTTTTTTGTGCTCAGCCAACTTATTTGTCTTTTGGCAGGAAGATAACAGTAGTTAGACTGAAGAGTTAGTGCTAAGGTAACCTTTATGAGGACAACAACGTAGGTCCTAGCCAGATTTGTATGTTAGCCAATTCCTTTGTTGTTTGGGGAGATGACTTGCCTTGTTAAATAAAAAAAGTGAAAGCGGCAAAATAGTTGTTTGAAGCAGAACCATATCTACAGTAGGTCAGTCTGCATCAATTCAGTATCTGGTCAGTCTGCATCGATTCAGTATCTGGTCAGTCTGCATCGATTCAGTATCTGGTCAGTCTGCATCGATTCAGTATCTGGTCAGTCTGCATCGATTCAGTATTTTGTCAATCTGCATCGATTCAGTATCTGGTCAGTCTGCATCGATTCACTATCTGGTCAGTCTGCATCGATTCAGTATCTGGTCAGTCTGCATCGATTCAGTATTTGGTCAGTCTGCATCGATTCAGTATCTGGTCAGTCTGCATCGATTCACTATCTGGTCAGTCTGCATCAATTCAGTATCTGGTCAGTCTGCATCGATTCACTATATGGTCAGTCTGCATCGATTCAGTATCTACATGGAGTATTTTCAACTTTCTGGTCAGTCTGCGTCAATTCAGTATCTACATGGAGTATTTTCAACTTTCTGGTCAGTCTGCGTCGATTCAGTATCTACATGGAGTATTTTCAACTTTCTGGTCAGTCTGCATCGATTCAGTATCTACATGGAGTATTTTCAACTTCTGGTCAGTCTGCATCGATTCAGTATCTGGTCAGTCTGCGTCGGTTCAGTATCTGGTCAGTCTGCATCGATTCAGTATCTGGTCAGTCTGCGTCGATTCAGTATCTGGTCAGTCTGCATCGATTCAGTATCTGGTCAGTCTGCGTCGATTCAGTATCTGGTCAGTCTGCATCGATTCATTATCTGGTCAGTCTGCATCGATTCACTATCTGGTCAGTCTGCATCGATTCAGTATCTGGTCAGTCTGCGTCGATTCAGTATCTGGTCAGTCTGCGTCGATTCAGTATCTGGTCGGTCTGCATCAATTCATTATCTGGTCAGTCTGCATCAATTCACTATCTGGTCAGTCTGCATCGATTCACTATCTGGTCAGTCTGCATCAATTTACTATCTGGTCAGTCTGCATCGATTCACTATCTGGTCAGTCAGTGTTGATTCAGTATCTACATGGAGTATTTTCAACTTTCTGGTCAGTCAGTGTTGATTCAACAAACCACAGTCCATTTTTAAGATGTAAATGTAGCATTACAGATACTATCATAACTAAATGCTGTAACTCTAACTCCAGCTGGCCCTGTTTAGACCTGTTTATCAATGGCTCTGACCAGTCCACTCTGTTACAGAGGCTGTTCAGTTCATATTGACGTCATGTAGCTACAGCTTGTTGTTTCAGCTAGCAGGGCTGACTGGTCAGATAACGTCAGCGGGCAGGCTAGTCCCAACAACACAGCTTGTTGTTTCAGCTAGCAGGGCTGACTGGTCAGATAACGTCAGCGGGCAGGCTAGTCCCAACAACACAGCTTGTTTTTTCAGCTAGCAGGGCTGACTGGTCAGATAACGTCAGCGGGCAGGCTAGTCCCAACAACACAGCTTGTTGTTTCAGCTAGCAGGGCTGACTGGTCAGATAGCGTCAGCGGGCAGGCTAGTCCCAACAACACAGCTTGTTTCAGCTAGCAGGGCTGACTGGTCAGATAGCGTCAGCGGGCAGGCTAGTCCCAACAACACAGCTTGTTGTTTCAGCTAGCAGGGCTGACTGGTCAGATAGCGTCAGTGGGCAGGCTAGTCCCAACAACACAGCTTGTTGTTTCAGCTAGCAGGGCTGACTGGTCAGATAGCGTCAGCGGGCAGGCTAGTCCCAACAACACAGCTTGTTTCAGCTAGCAGGGCTGACTGGTCAGATAGCGTCAGCGGGCAGGCTAGTCCCAACAACACAGCTTGTTGTTTCAGCTAGCAGGGCTGACTGGTCAGATAGCGTCAGCGGGCAGGCTAGTCCCAACAACACAGCTTGTTGTTTCAGCTAGCAGGGCTGACTGGTCAGATAGCGTCAGCGGGCAGGCTAGTCCCAACAACACAGCTTGTTGTTTCAGCTAGCAGGGCTGACTGGTCAGATAGCGTCAGCAGGCAGGCTAGTCCCAACAACACAGCTTGTTTCAGCTAGCAGGGCTGACTGGTCAGATAGCGTCAGTGGGCAGGCTAGTCCCAACAACACAGCTTGTTGTTTCAACTAGCAGGGCTGACTGGTCAGATAGCGTCAGCGGGCAGGCTAGTCCCAACAACACAGCTTGTTGTTTCAGCTAGCAGGGCTGACTGGTCAGATAGCGTCAGCGGGCAGGCTAGTCCCAACAACACAGCTTGTTGTTTCAGCTAGCAGGGCTGACTGGTCAGATAGCGTCAGCGGGCAGGCTAGTCCCAACAACACAGCTTGTTGTTTCAGCTAGCAGTGCTGACTGGTCAGATAGCGTCAGCGGGCAGGCTAGTCCCAACGACACAGCTTGTTATTTCAGCTAGCAGTGCTGACTGGTCAGATAGCGTCAGCGGGCAGGCTAGTCCCAACAACACAGCTTGTTATTTCAGCTAGCAGGGCTGACTGGTTAGATAGCGTCAGCAGGCAGGCTAGTCGCAACAACACAGCTTGTTGTTTCAGCTAGCAGGGCTGACTGGTCAGATAGCGTCAGCGGGCAGGCTAGTCCCAACAACACAGCTTGTTATTTCAGCTAGCAGTGCTGACAGGTCAGACAGCGTCAGCGGGCAGGCTAGTCCCAACAACACAGCTTGTTTCAGCTAGCAGGGCTGACTGGTCAGATAGCGTCAGCGGGCAGGCTAGTCCCAACAACACAGCTTGTTGTTTCAGCCAGCAGTGCTGACTGGTCAGACAGCGTCAGCGGGCAGGCTAGTCCCAACAACACAGCTTGTTTCAGCTAGCAGGGCTGACTGGTCAGATAGCGTCAGCGGGCAGGCTAGTCCCAACAACACAGCTTGTTATTTCAGCTAGCAGTGCTGACTGGTTAGATAGCGTCAGCGGGCAGGCTAGTCCCAACAACACAGCTTGTTATTTCAGCTAGCAGTGCTGACTGGTTAGATAGCGTCAGCGGGCAGGCTAGTCCCAACAACACAGCTTGTTATTTCAGCTAGCAGGGCTGACTGGTCAGATAGCGTCAGCAGGCAGGCTAGTCGCAACAACACAGCTTGTTATTTCAGCTAGCAGTGCTGACTGGTCAGATAGCGTCAGCGGGCAGGCTAGTCCCAACAACACAGCTTGTTATTTCAGCTAGCAGGGCTGACTGGTCAGATAGCGTCAGCAGGCAGGCTAGTCCCAACAACACAGCTTGTTTCAGCTAGCAGGGCTGACTGGTCAGATAGCGTCAGCGGGCAGGCTAGTCCCAACAACACAGCTTGTTATTTCAGCTAGCAGGGCTGACTGGTCAGATAGCGTCAGCGGGCAGGCTAGTCCCAACAACACAGCTTGTTGTTTCAGCTAGCAGGGCTGACTGGTCAGATAGCGTCAGCAGGCAGGCTAGTCCCAACAACACAGCTTGTTATTTCAGCTAGCAGGGCTGACTGGTCAGATAGCGTCAGCGGGCAGGCTAGTCCCAACAACACAGCTTGTTATTTCAGCTAGCAGGGCTGACTGGTCAGATAGCGTCAGCAGGCAGGCTAGTCCCAACAACACAGCTTGTTATTTCAGCTAGCAGGGCTGACTGGTCAGATAGCGTCAGCAGGCAGGCTAGTCCCAGCAACACAGCTTGTTATTTCAGCTAGCAGGGCTGACTGGTCAGATAGCGTCAGCAGGCAGGCTAGTCCCAACAACACAGCTTGTTATTTCAGCTAGCAGGGCTGACTGGTCAGATAGCGTCAGCAGGCAGGCTAGTCCCAACAACACAGCTTGTTATTTCAGCTAGCAGGGCTGACTGGTCAGATAGCGTCAGCGGGCAGGCTAGTCCCAACAACACAGCTTGTTGTTTCAGCTAGCAGTGCTGACTGGTCAGATAGCGTCAGCGGGCAGGCTAGTCCCAACAACACAGCTTGTTATTTCAGCTAGCAGGGCTGACTGGTCAGATAGCGTCAGCAGACAGGCTAGTCCCAACAACACTACTTGTTATTTCAGCTAGCAGGGCTGACTGGTCAGATAGCGTCAGCAGGCAGGCTAGTCCCAACAACACAGCTTGTTGTTTCAGCTAGCAGGGCTGACTGGTCAGATAGCGTCAGCAGGCAGGCTAGTCCCAACAACACAGCTTGTTATTTCAGCTAGCAGGGCTGACTGGTCAGATAACGTCAGCAGGCAGGCTAGTCCCAACAACACAGCTTGTTGTTTCAGCTAGCAGGGCTGACTGGTCAGATAACGTCAGTGGGCAGGCTAGTCCCAACAACACAGCTTGTTGTTTCAGCTAGCAGGGCTGACTGGTCAGATAACGTCAGTGGGCAGGCTAGTCCCAACAACACAGCTTGTTGTTTCAGCTAGCAGGGCTGACTGGTCAGATAGCGTCAGCAGGCAGGCTAGTCCCAACAACACAGCTTGTTGTTTCAGCTAGCAGGGCTGACTGGTCAGATAGCGTCAGCGGGCAGGCTAGTCCCAACAACACAGCTTGTTATTTCAGCTAGCAGGGCTGACTGGTCAGATAGCGTCAGCAGGCAGGCTAGTCCCAACAACACAGCTTGTTGTTTCAGCTAGCAGGGCTGACTGGTCAGATAACGTCAGTGGGCAGGCTAGTCCCAACAACACAGCTCGTTATTTCAGCTAGCAGTGCTGACTGGTCAGACAGCGTCAGCAGGCAGGCTAGTCCCAACACAGCTTGTTATTTCAGCTAGCAGGGCTGACTGGTCAGATAGCGTCAGCAGGCAGGCTAGTCCCAACAACACAGCTTGTTATTTCAGCTAGCAGGGCTGACTGGTCAGATAGCGTCAGCAGGCAGGCTACTCCAGGGCCTTATTACACACTGTATGCATCACAAATGACACCCTAATAACTATATAGCTCATTAGTCTTGACCAGGGTCCATTGGGATCTACAGTAGTGCACTATGTAGGGAATATTGTTCCACGTGGGACATATTTAAACTAACAGTCAGAGGGTAAGTGCAATATAGTGTGGGACACAGTATGTGTCCAAAATGGCACCCTTCTCCTTATGGGGCACTGATCAAAAGTAGAGCACTATATATGGGTCTATTTAGGAGGCACTCTGTTTTCTCTCCAACTATTCTCCTGCTCTGGCAGTCTCACTACAAAACAGACTGGAACAAATTCTCCATGTCATTTTGGCTGGCTAAGCTCAGCTACTTAAAGTGCCCTGAAATAGTATGAAGATGTGAAAAACTAAATATTATGGCAATTAAGAGGCATTATAGCTTTCTGAACATCCTGTCCCCCTGGTCTAGCTGCTTGTGTTAAGGTCTGTATTATGGCTGAATGCAATACATAAAACAAGCCCTTCTATATAAAAGGCCTGTGTGTGTGTGTGTATTCTCATCACTGTGTAACTGGGGTGTTCCCAATGTAAATGTGTCACGTTAAGTTAACTTGTTACTGTGAGTGTAGAGGTTGTCTCAGAGAGTTGGTTATTTAACTGTAAAACATTATGGGGGATGTTGGTCTTCTCCATATTGGTCTTCACATTACTGTGAACTGATCCATGGAAAACCAACAGGATACGCATTGACACACACACACAACACTGACAGGCATGGTGCTGGAGGAGGGAAACAAACTTCCTGTTAGTGCCCATCCATCAGGCTTAGGTCCTAACTTCCTGTTCTTACTGCCTACCCATCCATCAGGTCTAGGTCCTAACTTCCTGTTCTTACTGCCTACCCATCCATCAGGTCTAGGTCCTAACTTCCTGTTCTTACTGCCTGCCCATCCATCAGGTCTAGGTCATAACTTCCTGTTCATACTGCCTACCCATCCATCAGGTCTAGGTCCTAACTTCCTGTTCTTACTGCCTGCCCATCCATCAGGTCTAGGTCATAACTTCCTGTTCATACTGCCTACCCATCCATCAGGTCTAGGTCCTAACTTCCTGTTCTTACCCATCCATCAGGTCTAGGTCCTAACTTCCTGTTCTTACTGCCTACCCATCCATCAGGATTAGGTCCTAACTTCCTGTTCTTACCCATCCATCAGGCTTAGGTCCTAACTTCCTGTTCTTACTGCCTACCCATCCATCATGCCTAGGTCCTGACTTCCTGTTCTTACTTCCCAACCATCAGGCTTAGGCCCTAACTTCCTGTTCTTACTGCCCATCCATCAGGCTTAGGTCCTAACTTCCTGTTCTTACAGCCTACCCATCCATCAGGCCTAGGTCCTAACTTCCTGTTCTTACTGCCCATCCATCAGTTTTAGGTCCTGACTTCCTGTTCTTACTGCCTACCCATCCATCAGGCTTAGTTCCTGACTTCCTGTTCTTACTGCCTACCCATCCATTAGGCTTAGGTCCTGACTTCCTGTTCTTACTGCTCATCCATCAGGCTTAGGTCCTGACTTCCTGTTCTTACTGCCCATCCATCAGGCTTAGGCCCTAACTTCCTGTTCTTACTGCCCATCCATCAGGCTTAGGTCCTGACTTCCTGTTCTTGCTGCCCAACCATCAGGCTTAGGTCCTAACTTCCTGTTCTTACTGCCCATCCATCAGGCCTAGGTCCTGACTTCCTGTTCTTACTGCCCATCCATCAGGCCTAGGTCCTGACTTCCTGTTCTTACTGCTCATGCATCAGGCTTATGTCCTGACTTCCTGTTCTTACTGCCCATCCATCAGGCCTAGGTTCTTACTGCCCATGCATCAGGCTTAGGTCCTAACTTCCTGTTCTTACTGCCCATCCATCAGGCCTAGGTCCTGACTTCCTGTTCTTACTGCCCATCCATCAGGCCTAGGTCCTGACTTCCTGTTCTTACTGCCCATCTATCCATCAGGCTTATGTCCTGACTTCCTGTTCTTACTGCCCATCCATCAGGCCTAGGTTCTTACTGCCCATGCATCAGGCCTATGTCCTAACTTCCTGTTCTTACTGCCCATCCATCAGGCTTAGGTCCTGACTTCCTGTTCTTACTGCCCATCCATCAGGCCTAGGTCCTAACTTCCTGTTCTTACTGCATATCCATCAGGCTTAGGTCCTGACTTCCTGTTCTTACTGCATATCCATCAGGCTTAGGTCCTGACTTCCTGTTCTTACTGCCCATCCATCAGGCTTAGGTCCTAACTTCCTGTTCTTACTGCCCATCCATCAGGCCTAGGTCCTAACTTCCTGTTCTTACTGCCCATCCATCTGGCTTAGGTCCTAACTTCCTGTTCTTACTGCCCATCCATCAGGCCTAGGTCCTAACTTCCTGTTCTTACTGCCCATCCATCAGGCTTAGGTCCTGACTTCTGTCGTGGAAATATTCAGTCAATAATATTTCCCAAATACTGGAGCTTGTGAGTTCAAATAGACTTCATTACAAAGTAACAGAAACCGAGCTGGCTCAAGAAGCAACTGACTTTCTAGCCTTGGCTTTTATACTGGTTTCATCCCTACATCACACACAACTGACTTTCTAGCCTTGGCTTTTATACTGGTTTCATCCCTACATCACACACATCTGACTTTCCAGCCTTGGTACACACCTTTATACTGGTTTTATCCCTACATCACACACAGCTGACATTCCAGCCTTGGTACACACCTTTTATACTGGTTTCATCCCTACATCACACACAGCTGACTTTCTAGCCTTGGCTTTTATACTGGTTTCATCCCTACATCACACACAACTTGACTTTCTAGCCTTGGCTTTTATACTGGTTTCATCCCTACATCACCCACAACTTGACTTTCTAGCCTTGGCTTTTATACTGGTTTCATCCCTACATCACACACAACTTGACTTTCTAGCCTTGGCTTTTATACTGGTTTCATCCCTACATCACACACAACTGACTTTCCAGCCTTGGTACACACCTTTTATACTGGTTTCATCCCTACATCACACACAGCTTACTTTCCAGCCTTGGTACACACCTTTATACTGGTTTTATCCCTACATCACACACAACTGACTTTCTAGCCTTGGCTTTTATACTGGTTTCATCCCTACATCACACACAGCTGACATTCCAGCCTTGGTACACACCTTTATACTGGTTTTATCCCTACATCACACACAACTGACTTTCTAGCCTTGGCTTTTATACTGGTTTCATCCCTACATCACACACAACTGACTTTCCAGCCTTGGCTTTTATACTGGTTTCATCCCTACATCACACACAACTGACTTTCCAGCCTTGGCTTTTATACTGGTTTCATCCCTACATCACACACAACTGACTTTCCAGCCTTGGCTTTTATACTGGTTTCATCCCTACATCACACACAACTGACTTTCCAGCCTTGGTACACACCTTTTATACTGGTTTCATCCCTACATCACACACAACTGACTTTCTAGCCTTGGCTTTTATACTGGTATCATCCCTACATCACACACATCTGACTTTCCAGCCTTGGTACACACCTTTTATACTGGTTTCATCCCTACATCACACACAGCTGACTTTCCAGCCTTGGTACACACCTTTATACTGGTTTCATCCCTACATCACACACATAGTAACCCCTCTTTATGTTAATGATTCATCCCCTCTGGCATTTAGCCACCATTTATCTTTTAACCTTGCACTAATTTTTAGCTTGGCTTCACATTGGGGTGAAGGGTGGGGTCATGATAGGGGCTACACCAAATGTTTAATGTATTATAATAATTGATTATGCTTATGTTGTATTAATAGAATGGGAAGGGTTATAACACTACATTTATAGGGTCCTAGACTTCAGATGAACTATATATATATTATAAGGGTTATAACACTACATTTATAGGGTCCTAGACTTCAGATGAACTATATATATATATTATATGGGTTATAACACTACATTTATAGGGTCCTAGACTTCAGATGAACTATATATATATATATATATTATAAGGGTTATAACACTACATTTATAGGGTCCTAGACTTCAAATGAACTATATATATATATTATAAGGGTTATAACACTACATTTATAGGGTCCTAGACTTCAGATGAACTATATATATATATTATAAGGGTTATAACACTACATTTATAGGGTCCTAGACTTCAGATGAACTATATATATATATAGATATTATAAGGGTTATAACACTACATTTATAGGGTCCTAGACTTCAAATGAACTATATAGATATTATATGGGTTATAACACTACATTTATAGGGTCCTAGACTTCAGATGAACTAATATATATATAGATATTATATGGGTTATAACACTACATTTATAGGGTCCTAGACTTCAGATGAACTAATATATATATAGATATTATATGGGTTATAACACTACATTTATAGGGTCCTAGACTTCAGATGAACTATATATATATATAGATATTATATGGGTTATAACACTACATTTATAGGGTCCTAGACTTCAGATGAACTATATATATATATAGATATTATATGGGTTATAACACTACATTTATAGGGTCCTAGACTTCAGATGAACTATATATATATATAGATATTATAAGGGTTATAACACTACATTTATAGGGTCCTAGACTTCAAATGAACTATATAGATATTATATGGGTTATAACACTACATTTATAGGGTCCTAGACTTCAAATGAACTATATAGATATTATATGGGTTATAACACTACATTTATAGGGTCCTAGACTTCAGATGAACTATATATATATATATAGATATTATATGGGTTATAACACTACATTTATAGGGTCCTAGACTTCAACTGAACTATATAGATATTATATGGGTTATAACACTACATTTATAGGGTCCTAGACTTCAACTGAACTATATAGATATTATATGGGTTATAACACTACATTTATAGGGTCCTAGACTTCAGATGAACTATATATATATATTATAAGGGTTATAACACTACATTTATAGGGTCCTAGACTTCAGATGAACTATATATATCTATTATAAGGGTTATAACACTACATTTATAGGGTCCTAGACTTCAGATGAACTATATATATATATTATAAGGGTTATAACACTACATTTATAGGGTCCTAGACTTCAGATGAACTATATATATATATAGATATTATATGGGTTATAACACTACATTTATAGGGTCCTAGACTTCAGATGAACTATATATATATATATATATTATAAGGGTTATAACACTACATTTATAGGGTCCTAGACTTCAGATGAACTATATATATATATAGATATTATAAGGGTTATAACACTACATTTATAGGGTCCTAGACTTCAAATGAACTATATAGATATTATATGGGTTATAACACTACATTTATAGGGTCCTAGACTTCAGATGAACTAATATATATATAGATATTATATGGGTTATAACACTACATTTATAGGGTCCTAGACTTCAGATGAACTAATATATATATAGATATTATATGGGTTATAACACTACATTTATAGGGTCCTAGACTTCAGATGAACTATATATATATATAGATATTATATGGGTTATAACACTACATTTATAGGGTCCTAGACTTCAGATGAACTATATATATATATAGATATTATATGGGTTATAACACTACATTTATAGGGTCCTAGACTTCAGATGAACTATATATATATATATAGATATTATAAGGGTTATAACACTACATTTATAGGGTCCTAGACTTCAAATGAACTATATAGATATTATATGGGTTATAACACTACATTTATAGGGTCCTAGACTTCAAATGAACTATATAGATATTATATGGGTTATAACACTACATTTATAGGGTCCTAGACTTCAGATGAACTATATATATATATATAGATATTATATGGGTTATAACACTACATTTATAGGGTCCTAGACTTCAACTGAACTATATAGATATTATATGGGTTATAACACTACATTTATAGGGTCCTAGACTTCAACTGAACTATATAGATATTATATGGGTTATAACACTACATTTATAGGGTCCTAGACTTCAGATGAACTATATATGTATATATATATTATAAGGGTTATAACACTACATTTATAGGGTCCTAGACTTCAGATGAACTAATATATATATAGATATTATATGGGTTATAACACTACATTTATAGGGTCCTAGACTTCAGATGAACTATATATATATATAGATATTATATGGGTTATAACACTACATTTATAGGGTCCTAGACTTCAGATGAACTATATATATATATAGATATTATATGGGTTATAACACTACATTTATAGGGTCCTAGACTTCAGATGAACTATATATATATATATAGATATTTTTTTTATAAGGGTTATAACACTACATTTATATGGTCCTAGACTTCAGATGAACTATATATATATTATAAGGGTTATAACACTACATTTATAGGGTCCTAGACTTCAGATGAACTATATATATATATATTATAAGGGTTATAACACTACATTTATAGGGTCCTAGACTTCAGATGAACTATATATATATATATATATTATAAGGGTTATAACACTACATTTATATGGTCCTAGACTTCAGATGAACTATATATATATATAGATATTATAAGGGTTATAACACTACATTTATAGGGTCCTAGACTTCAGATGAACTATATATATATATAGATATTATATGGGTTATAACACTACATTTATAGGGTCCTAGACTTCAGATGAACTATATATATATATAGATATTATATGGGTTATAACACTACATTTATAGGGTCCTAGACTTCAAATGAACTAATATATATATATATATTTTATAAGGGTTATAACACTACATTTATAGGGTCCTTGACTTCAGATGAACTATATATATATATATATATATATATATATATATATATATTTTATAAGGGTTATAACACTACATTTATAGGGTCCTAGACTTCAGATGAACTATATATATATATATATATATATATATATATATATATATATTTTATAAGGGTTATAACACTACATTTATAGGGTCCTAGACTTCAGATGAACTATATATATATATATATATATATATATATATATTTTATAAGGGTTATAACACTACATTTATAGGGTCCTAGACTTCAGATGAACTATATATATATATATATATATATATTTTATAAGGGTTATAACACTACATTTATAGGGTCCTAGACTTCAGATGAACTATATATATAGATATTATATGGGTTATAACACTACATTTTATAGGGTCCTAGACTTCAGATGAACTATATATATATATTATAAGGGTTATAACACTACATTTATAGGGTCCTAGACTTCAGATTAACTATATATATATATATATATATATTATAAGGGTTAAAATGGTTTCACAGTTATTTTCTAGTCTCTGCCTCTTATAAAGAAACAGTCTGTGAGAAAAGCACCTCAAAGATAAACACAGAACCCTGCAGGGGAGTGAAAGAGATAAGAGACTAGTCAGGCATACCTCTAAATCAACTTGGGGAGTGGACATTTACTGCTGAGCCCTTAGAAAACACTGGAACTATTGTATCTGTCTTGCAAGTTTGTATAGCTGTGCATGCATGGGCTTGGTCTGATGAGTAGAAGGTAATGATGTATGCAGTGACATCACTAGGGCTGGACTTCGGGCTCAGGAAAAGTCCCAAGGTCTTTTATTATTTGGCAGAATTCAGGAGAGACATCAGTTGTATGTGTGATGTTTGATCTTTTGACTTCTGTCTACCCGTATTTTGATTAAAATTGTTATGATTTATGAGTGCACATTTTGAGTGTTCCTTATTTGTTAAGTAAATAAATCGGAGCACAGAAAAACGGAACCAACACTGCCCCTCCATCTGGTTTAGGTCCTAACTTCTTGTTCTTACTGCCCATCAATCAGGCCTAGGTCCTAACTTCCTGTTCTTACTGCCGATCCATCATGCTTAGGTCCTAACTTCCTGCTCTTACTGCCCATCCATCAGGCCTAGGTTCTAACTTCCTGTTCTTACTGCCCATTCATCATGCTTAGGTCCTAACTTTTCTATTCTTACTGCCCATCTATCCATCAGGCTTAGGTCCTAACTTCCTGTTCTTACTGCCCATCTATCCATCAGGCTTAGGTCCTAACTTCCTGTTCTCACTGCCCATCTATCCATCCGGCTTAGGTCCTAACTTCCTGTTCTTACTGCCCATCTATCCATCAGGCTTAGGTCCTAACTTCCTGTTTTTACTGCCCATCTATCCATCAGGCTTAGGTCCTATCTTCCTGTTCTTACTGCCCATCTATCCATCAGGCTTAGGTCCTAACTTCCTGTTCTTACTGCCCATCCATCCATCAGGCTTAGGTCCTAACTTAATTTTCTTACTGCCCATCCATCAGGCTTAGGTCCTAACTTCCTGTTCTTTCTTCCCATCCATCAGGCCTAGGTCCTAACTTCCTGTTCTTACTGCCCATCGATCCATCAGGCTTAGGTCCTAACTTCCTGTTCTTAGTGTCCAACCGTCCATCAGGCCAGGGGAGAACGACTGCCTCCTCTCTTCGAAATGCAAGGCCAAACGTAGTAGCAGTGCAGGCAGTGTTATCAGAAAACAGGATCACCATTATAGTGAATAGAATAATGGAAATCTTTGTCTTCCATCTTTTTGTAAAAATAACAAACAATTGAAGAGAATCATGGTACCAATAATACACCAGATATGTGTCACGTAGAGTAGGCCAGAAGACTAAACTGGAAAACCTAACCTCTATCACGTAGAGTAGGCCAGAAGGCTATACTGGAGAACCTAACCTCTATCACGTAGAGTAGGCCAGAAGGCTATACTGGAAAACCTAACCTCTATCACGTAGAGTAGGCCAGAAGGTACTGGAACACCTAACCTCTATCACGTAGAGTAGGCCAGAAGGCTATACTGGAGAACCTAACCTCTATCACGTAGAGTAGGCCAGAAGGCTAAACTGGAGAACCTAACCTCTATCACGTAGAGTAGGCCAGAAGGCTAAACTGGAAAACCTAACCTCTATCACGTAGAGTAGGCCAGAAGGTACTGGAAAACCTAACATCTATCACATAGAGTAGGCCAGAAGGCTAAACTGGAAAACCTAACCTCTATCACGTAGAGTAGGCCAGAAGACTAAACTGGAGAACCTAACCTCTATCACGTAGAGTAGGCCAGAAGACTATACTGGAAAACCTGACCTCTATCACGTAGAGTAGGCCAGAAGGTACTGGAAAACCTAACATCTATCACGTAGAGTAGGCCAGAAGGCTAAACTGGAAAACCTAACCTCTATCACGTAGAGTAGGCCAGAAGACTAAACTGGAGAACCTAACCTCTATCACGTAGAGTAGGCCAGAAGGCTATACTGGAAAACCTGACCTCTATCACGTAGAGTAGGCCAGAAGGCTATACTGGAAAACCTGACCTCTATCACGTAGAGTAGGCCAGAAGGCTAAACTGGAAAACCTAACCTCTATCACGTAGAGTAGGCCAGAAGGCTATACTGGAAAACCTAACCTCTATCACGTAGAGTAGGCCAGAAGGTACTGGAAAACCTAACCTCTATCACGTAGAGTAGGCCAGAAGGTACTGGAAAACCTAACCTCTATCACGTAGAGTAGGCCAGAAGGCTAAACTGGAAAACCTGACCTCTATCAAAATAAAAAGATGGCGGAGCCGCAAAAGTTCTTCTGTGCTTCAGGGTGTTAATTTACATAGTGATTCCGGAACAAAAATAACAGTACAAATCTGTCGTTCTGCCCCTGAACAGGCAGTTAACCCACTGTTCCTAGACCAGTTAACCCACTGTTCCTAGACCAGTTAACCCACTGTTCCTAGACCAGTTAACCCACTGTTCCTAGACCAGTTAACCCACTGTTCCTAGACCAGTTAACCCACTGTTCCTAGACCAGTTAACCCACTGTTCCTAGACCAGTTAACCCACTGTTCCTAGACCAGTTAACCCACTGTTCCTAGACCAGTTAACCCACTGTTCCTAGACCAGTTAACCCACTGTTCCTAGACCAGTTAACCCACTGTTCCTAGACCAGTTAACCCACTGTTCCTAGACCAGTTAACCCACTGTTCCTAGACCAGTTAACCCACTGTTCCTAGACCAGTTAACCCACTGTTCCTAGACCAGTTAACCCCCTGTTCCTAGACCAGTTAACCCACTGTTCCTAGACCAGTTAACCCACTGTTCCTAGACCAGTTAACCCACTGTTCCTAGACCAGTTAACCCACTGTTCCTAGACCAGTTAACCCACTGTTCCTAGACCAGTTAACCCACTGTTCCTAGACCAGTTAACCCACTGTTCCTAGGCCAGTTAACCCACTGTTCCTAGACCAGTTAACCCACTGTTCCTAGACCAGTTAACCCACTGTTCCTAGACCAGTTAACCCACTGTTCCTAGACCAGTTAACCCACTGTTCCTAGACCAGTTAACCCACTGTTCCTAGACCAGTTAACCCACTGTTCCTAGACCAGTTAACCCACTGTTCCTAGACCAGTTAACCCACTGTTCCTAGACCAGTTAACCCCCTGTTCCTAGACCAGTTAACCCACTGTTCCTAGACCAGTTAACCCACTGTTCCTAGACCAGTTAACCCACTGTTCCTAGACCAGTTAACCCACTGTTCCTAGACCAGTTAACCCACTGTTCCTAGACCAGTTAACCCACTGTTCCTAGACCAGTTAACCCACTGTTCCTAGACCAGTTAACCCACTGTTCCTAGACCAGTTAACCCACTGTTCCTAGACCAGTTAACCCACTGTTCCTAGGCCGTCATTGAACATAAGAATTTGTTCTTATTAACTGACTTAGTTAAATAAAGGTGAAATAAAAAATCCAAAATGCCTCTCCATGAACTGAAAGAGAGGCTCCTTTTGTAGGGCTAGCCCCTCCCCTCAGAACAATTAACCCTAATTAATTGAGCAATTACCCATACAAACCTACATTTTCCATTTAACTAAACATACTAAAGTATATACATTGCAACATGTATATGAAACAATATCACAACATAACATTTACAAAATTACATCACTACTCACAGTGTCTTTCAATATTCCCATTTGCATTAATGAGCCATTTGGGACAGGCACTACAAAGTCAGCCCAATTCCCTTTGCTCGGGTCCTTATCCAGCATACCCGGAAGCTACAGAGATGGAGAGAGAGAGGAACAGAACAAACAAACAACGCGCTCATCCACAACATCGATAACTATAAAAAATATTGCTTATATTAAATATGAACATTTGTCTGTTTATTTCTTTATACCATAACCGGTTACTGACATAAGTGTGAAATGTATGTACTAAGACAGAGGTAAATTGTATGTCGACCCATGTTGTTATCTTATAAAGGAGCAGGGAGGAGTGATGAATGTGTGCGTGCGTTAAAGTACCAAATGCTGCCCGCGGCCAGTGACGGACTTCTACGTCACATTACCGTCCTCCTCTCCTGAAGCGACCAGGTTCGGGAGCCTTGATAGGTAGTCCGCTCGCGGCCAGGGACGGACTTCTACGTCACACAGCCCGCTTGGAGTTTGACAAAAGGAACCTAAAGGACTCTCAGGCCAGTGTTGGACAGGCCAGTGACGGACTTCTACGTCACATTACCGTCCTCCTCTCCTGAAGCGACCAGGTTCGGGAGCCTTGATAGGTAGTCCGCTCGCAGCCAGTGACGGACTTCTACGTCACATTACCTTCCTCCTCTCCTGAAGCCACCAGGTTCGGGAGCCTTGATAGGTAGTCCGCCAGCGGACAGTGACGGACTTCTACGTCACATTACCGTCCTCCTCTCCTGAAGCGACCAGGTTCGGGAGCCTTGATAGGTAGTCCGCCGTGATGTTCTATTGTCCTGCCTTGTGACGGACACAGAACCTGAGGGGCTGGAGCTCCAGATACCACCTGGTCACATGAGAATTCCTCCTTTGAAGTGAGGTTGGTCAGAGGGACAGCGATGGTCTAAAACTGTGGAATGAATCTCCGGTACCAACCTGCCAGACCTAGGAAGGACTTCACCTGTGTCTTGGTTCTGGGTTGAGAGCTGTTCCTGATGGACTCCACTTTGTCCACCTGAGGCCGAACTTCACCCTTACCCAGCTGGTAACCCAGGTACTTTGCCTCCTGTTTCGCCAACCCACACTTCAGGAGGTTAAACGTGAGGCCTGCATCATGGATCTTCCCCAGGACTCTGCTAAGATGCTGTATGTGCTCCTCCCAGGAGTCGCTGTAGATCGCCACGTCATCCAAGTAAGCAGCACAGTAATCGTCACAGTCCTGGAGGACCTTGTCCATCAGCCTCTGGAAAGTCGCAGGGGCCCCATGAAGGCCAAACGGCATGACCTTGAACTGGAACAGTCCCATTGGCGTCCGGAATGCAGTGTAGGCCTTGGATTGTTCATTCAGGGGCACCTGCCAGTACCCTTTGCAGAGATCCAATGTGGTGATGTAATGAGCTCTACCTATTCTCTCCAGTAAGTCGTCAATGCGGGGATAGGCATCAAACTGGGAGATGGCATTCACCTTACGGAAGTCCATGCAGACGCGCAAAGACCCATCCTTCTTTGGGACAATGACAATAGGGCTGCTCCATTCACTTGACGATGGCTCGACAACATCCCTCTCTATCATGGTGTGGACCTCTTCCTTGATATGTCATTGAACCAATTATTGTAAAATAGTATACAGAAGGATAAGGACATTTCAGTTGCTAATGGCAGCCATTTAAAGTAGTTGTAAATACGTTCAGAATGGAAGATTGTAAACTAGTTGTGAATATGTTCAGTATGGAAAACTGTAAATAATTTCCTCCGTTTCCTCCACGGAAGGATGTGGTGGAGGCCATAATTGAGGGTAAAGGAGGGATGTGAGAAGAAGAGAGAGGAGAGGTTTCCAGGAAAAGGGAGCAGTATATCATTCTGTCTGGACTTGTCACCAAGTACTTTGATTTATTACATGGAACATCCTGTACCTTCAGACAGTATTCACATGTAGAGGACATCCTGTACCTTCAGACAGTATTCACATGTAGAGGACATCCTGTACCTTCAGATAGTATTCACATGTAGAGGACATCCTGTATCTTCAGATAGTATTCACATGTAGAGGACATCCTGTACCTTCAGATAGTATTCACATGTAGAGGACATCCTGTACCTTCAGATAGTATTCACGTGTAGAGGACATCCTGTACCTTCAGATAGTATTCACATGTAGAGGACATCCTGTACCTCTAGACAGTATTCACATGGAGAGGACATCCTGTACCTTCAGATAGTATTCACATGTAGAGGACATCCTGTACCTTCAGATAGTATTCAAATGTAGAGGACATCCTGTACCTTCAGATAGTATTCACATGTAGAGGACATCCTGTACCTTCAGATAGTATTCAAATGTAGAGGACATCCTGTACCTTCAGATAGTATTCACATGTAGAGGACATCCTGTACCTTCAGATAGTATTCAACTGTAGAGGACATACTGTACCTTCAGATAGTATTCACATGTAGAGGACATCCTGTACCTTCAGATAGTATTCACATGTAGAGGACATCCTGTACCTTCAGATAGTATTCACATGTAGAGGACATCCTGTACCTTCAGATAGTATTCACATGTAGAGGACATCCTGTACCTTCAGATAGTATTCACATGTAGAGGACATCCTGTACCTTCAGATAGTATTCACATGTAGAGGACATCCTGTACCTTCAGATAGTATTCACATGTAGAGGACATCCTGTACCTTCAGATAGTATTCACATGTAGAGGACATCCTGTACCTTCAGATAGTATTCACATGTAGAGGACATCCTGTACCTTTTATTTTTTTTTATTTTTTTTATTTCACCTTTATTTAACCAGGTAGGCTAGTTGAGAACAAGTTCTCATTTGCAACTGCGACCTGGCCAAGATAAGGCATAGCAGTGTGAACAGACAACACAGAGTTACACATGGAGTAAACAATTAACAAGTCAATAACACAGTAGAAAAAAGGGGAGTCTATATGTACATTGTGTGCAAAAGGCATGAGAAGGTAGGCGAATAATTACAATTATGCAGATTAACATTGGAGTGATAAATGATCAGATGGTTATGTACAGGTAGAGATATTGGTGTGCAAAAGAGCAGAAAAATAAATAAATAAAAACAGTATGGGGATGAGGTAGGTGAAAATGGGTGGGCTATTTACCAATAGACTATGTACAGCTGCAGCGATCGGTTAGCTGCTCAGATAGCAGATGTTTGAAGTTGGTGAGGGAGATAAAAGTCTCCAACTTCAGCAATTTTTGCAATTCGTTCCAGTCACAGGCAGCAGAGAACTGGAACGAAAGGCGGCCAAATGAGGTGTTGGCTTTAGGGATGATCAGTGAGATACACCTGCTGGAGCGCGTGCTACGGATGGGTGTTGCCATCGTAACCAGTGAACTGAGATAAGGCGGAGCTTTACCTAGCATGGACTTGTAGATGACCTGGAGCCAGTGGGTCTGGCGACGAATATGTAGCGAGGGCCAGCCGACTAGAGCATACAAGTCGCAGTGGTGGGTGGTATAAGGTGCTTTAGTGACAAAACGGATGGCACTGTGATAAACTGCACCCAGTTTGCTGAGTAGAGTGTTGGAAGCAATTTTGTAGATGACATACCTTCAGATAGTATTCACATGTAGAGGACATCCTGTACCTTCAGATAGTATTCACATGGAGAGGACATCCTGTACCTTCAGATAGTATTCACATGTAGAGGACATCCTGTACCTTCAGATAGTATTCACATGTAGAGGACATCCTGTACCTTCAGATAGTATTCACATGTAGAGGACATCCTGTACCTTCAGATAGTATTCACATGTAGAGGACATCCTGTACCTTCAGATAGTATTCACATGTAGAGGACATCCTGTACCTTCAGATAGTATTCACATGTAGAGGACATCCTGTACCTTCAGATAGTATTCACATGTAGAGGACATCCTGTACCTTCAGATAGTATTCACATGTAGAGGACATCCTGTACCTTTTATTTTTTTATATTTTTTTTATTTCACCTTTATTTAACCAGGTAGGCTAGTTGAGAACAAGTTCTCATTTGCAACTGCGACCTGGCCAAGATAAGGCATAGCAGTGTGAACAGACAACACAGAGTTACACATGGAGTAAACAATTAACAAGTCAATAACACAGTAGAAAAAAGGGGAGTCTATATGTACATTGTGTGCAAAAGGCATGAGAAGGTAGGCGAATAATTACAATTATGCAGATTAACATTGGAGTGATAAATGATCAGATGGTTATGTACAGGTAGAGATATTGGTGTGCAAAAGAGCAGAAAAATAAATAAATAAAAACAGTATGGGGATGAGGTAGGTGAAAATGGGTGGGCTATTTACCAATAGACTATGTACAGCTGCAGCGATCGGTTAGCTGCTCAGATAGCAGATGTTTGAAGTTGGTGAGGGAGATAAAAGTCTCCAACTTCAGCAATTTTTGCAATTCGTTCCAGTCACAGGCAGCAGAGAACTGGAACGAAAGGCGGCCAAATGAGGTGTTGGCTTTAGGGATGATCAGTGAGATACACCTGCTGGAGCGCGTGCTACGGATGGGTGTTGCCATCGTAACCAGTGAACTGAGATAAGGCGGAGCTTTACCTAGCATGGACTTGTAGATGACCTGGAGCCAGTGGGTCTGGCGACGAATATGTTGCGAGGGCCAGCCGACTAGAGCATACAAGTCGCAGTGGTGGGTGGTATAAGGTGCTTTAGTGACAAAACGGATGGCACTGTGATAAACTGCATCCAGTTTGCTGAGTAGAGTGTTGGAAGCAATTTTGTAGATGACATACCTTCAGATAGTATTCACATGTAGAGGACATCCTGTACCTTCAGATAGTATTCACATGGAGAGGACATCCTGTACCTTCAGATAGTATTCAAATGTAGAGGACATCCTGTACCTTCAGATAGTATTCACATGGAGAGGACATCCTGTACCTTCAGATAGTATTCAACTGTAGAGGACATACTGTACCTTCAGATAGTATTCACATGTAGAGGACATCCTGTACCTTTTATTTTTTTATATTTTTTTTATTTCACCTTTATTTAACCAGGTAGGCTAGTTGAGAACAAGTTCTCATTTGCAACTGCGACCTGGCCAAGATAAGGCATAGCAGTGTGAACAGACAACACAGAGTTACACATGGAGTAAACAATTAACAAGTCAATAACACAGTAGAAAAAAGGGGAGTCTATATGTACATTGTGTGCAAAAGGCATGAGAAGGTAGGCGAATAATTACAATTATGCAGATTAACATTGGAGTGATAAATGATCAGATGGTTATGTACAGGTAGAGATATTGGTGTGCAAAAGAGCAGAAAAATAAATAAATAAAAACAGTATGGGGATGAGGTAGGTGAAAATGGGTGGGCTATTTACCAATAGACTATGTACAGCTGCAGCGATCGGTTAGCTGCTCAGATAGCAGATGTTTGAAGTTGGTGAGGGAGATAAAAGTCTCCAACTTCAGCAATTTTTGCAATTCGTTCCAGTCACAGGCAGCAGAGAACTGGAACGAAAGGCGGCCAAATGAGGTGTTGGCTTTAGGGATGATCAGTGAGATACACCTGCTGGAGCGCGTGCTACGGATGGGTGTTGCCATCGTAACCAGTGAACTGAGATAAGGCGGAGCTTTACCTAGCATGGACTTGTAGATGACCTGGAGCCAGTGGGTCTGGCGACGAATATGTTGCGAGGGCCAGCCGACTAGAGCATACAAGTCGCAGTGGTGGGTGGTATAAGGTGCTTTAGTGACAAAACGGATGGCACTGTGATAAACTGCATCCAGTTTGCTGAGTAGAGTGTTGGAAGCAATTTTGTAGATGACATACCTTCAGATAGTATTCACATGTAGAGGACATCCTGTACCTTCAGATAGTATTCACATGGAGAGGACATCCTGTACCTTCAGATAGTATTCAAATGTAGAGGACATCCTGTACCTTCAGATAGTATTCACATGGAGAGGACATCCTGTACCTTCAGATAGTATTCAACTGTAGAGGACATACTGTACCTTCAGATAGTATTCACATGTAGAGGACATCCTGTACCTTCAGATAGTATTCAAATGTAGAGGACATCCTGTACCTTCAGACAGTATTCAAATGTAGAGGACATCCTGTACCTTCAGACAGTATTCACACCCCTTGACTTTTCCATGTTTTGTTGCTACAAATTGCGATTTAAAATGTTTGTTTTTTTCAACGATCTACACAAAATACTCTGTCAAATTGGAAGAAAGATTTGAAAATTTTTTAAAGATTCATGAAAAATAAAACACTATCTTGATTAGATAAGTATTCAACCCCATGAGTCAATACATGTTAGAATCACCTTTGTCAGCAATTACAGCTTTGAGTCTTTCTGGGTAAGATTCCATAAGAGCTTTGCCCAACTGGATTGTACAATATTCGCCCATTATTATTTTCAGTTCTTCAAGCTCTGTCAAATTGGTTGTTGATCATTGCTAGACAGCCATTTTCAAGTCTTGCCATGGTTTTAAAATCTGACTTAAGTCAAAACTGTAACTAGGCCACTCAGGAACATTCAATGTCGTCTTGGTAAGCAACTCCAGTGTATATTTGTCCTTAAGTTTTAGATTAATGTCCTGCTGAAAGTTGAATTTGTCCCCCAGTCTCTGGGAAACAAATATCCTCTAGGATTTTGCCCTAAAGAACTCCCTAGTCCTTGCCGATGACAAGTATACTCATAACATGATGCAGCCACCACCATGCTTGAAAGTGGTACTGAGTGGTGTGTTGTGTTGGATTTTCCCCAAACATAACAATAAAGTAAATTATTTTTAAAAAAAATTGCAGTATTACTTTAGGACTTACAGATTCCGTGATAGAAATGTTAAGGTGATTTCTGAGTGATCCGACATATGAAGCGTTTACCCTAAATGCAGTTTCCACTAAATTGGGAACATTGCCTTTCAATTTCAATCACATTGTAAAGCTGAACATGCGCGATGCGGATTAAATAGAGACATTAGTGCCTTATTGGAAACAGGAAGCATGTTTTGGAATACTTCCTTCTTTTCACTCTGTCAATTAGGTCAGTATTGTGGAGTAACTACAATGTTGTTGATCCATCCTCAGTTCTATCACAGCCATTAAACTCTGCAACTGTTTTAAAGTCACCATTGGCCTCATGGTGAAATCCCTGAGCGGTTTCCTTCCTCTCCGGCAACTGAGTTAGAAAGGACACCTGTATTTTTGTCGTGACTGGGTGTATTGATACACCATCCAAAGTGTAATTAATAACATCACCATGCTCAATGTGATATTCAGTGTCTACCAATAGGTGCCATCCTTTGCAAGGCATTGTAAAACCTTCCTGGTCTTTGTGGTTGAATCTTTGTTTTAAATTCACTGCTTAACTGAGGGACCTTACAGATAATTGTATGTGTGGGGTACAGCGATGGGGTAGTCATTTAACAATAATGTTAAATACTATTATTGTACACAGACTCCATGCAACTTATTATATGACTTGATAAGCACATTTTTACTCGTGAACTTATTTTGGCTTGCCATAACAAAGGGGTTGAATACTTATTGACTAAAGACATTTCAGATTTTTATATTTTATTAATTTGTAAACATTTCTAAAAACAAACGTCCACTTTGACATTGTGGAATATTGTATGTAGATCAGCGGCACAAAATCTCAATTGAATCCATTTTAAATTCAGGCTGTAACACAACAAAATGTGGAAAAAAAGTCAAAGGGTGTGAATACTTTCTGAAGGCTCTGTAGATCATGTTTACTTACGTTGGTTTTGTTTTCACTTAATAACCAAGTATCAAAGAAAGGCTCCTTAACTGGAAAAGGCAGTACTTCCAGTAACTCCCACTGTTGCCAAGCTAATCTGTCTCTCCATAATAGGTTTAGAGCTAGTTTAAAGATAGCTCCAGCCTTCCTGGTTTCAGTGTTCAGGATAAGTGATATTTACAGACCATGCATTGTTTAGAATAATGGCTCATCTGGGAATCACCTGGGGTAAAAGAGTTACTGGAAAAGAGAGCTTACGTTTTATGGGCGTCTGTGCTTCCTCGAAGGTAGTCAACAAGTGAAACATCGGGGTCGTAGTCCCTGGACATTCTCTAGTTTGACTTCTCTCCTTATGTTACAGTTGAAGTCGGAAGTTTACATACACTTAGGTTGGAGTCATTAACACTTGTTTTTCACCCACTCCACAAATGCCTTGTTAATTAACAAAACATAGTTTTGGTAAGTCGGTTAGGACATCTGCATGGCACAAGTAATTTTTCCAACAATTGTTTACAGACAGATTATTTCACTTATAATTCACTGTATCACAATTCCAGTGGGTCAGAAGTTTATATACACTAAGTTGACTGTGCCTTTAAACAGCTTGGAAAATTCCAGAAAATGATGTCATGTCTATAGAAGCTTCTGCTAGGCTAATTGACAACATTTGAGTCAATTTGAGGTGTACCTGTGGATGTATTTCAAGGCCTACCTTCAAACTCAGTGCCTCTTTGCTTGACATCATGAAAAAATCCAAAGAAATCAGCCAATACCTCAGAAAAAAACATTGTAGACCTCTACAAGTCTGGTTCATCCTTGGGAGCAATTTCCAAACGCCTGAGGGTACCACATTCACCTGTACAAACAATAGTACGCAAGTATAAACACCATGGGACCACGCAGACGTCATACCGCTCAGGAAGGAGACACGTTCTCTCTCCTATAGATGAACGTACTTTGGTGCGAAAAGTGCAAATCAATCCCAGAACAACAGCAAAGGACCTTGTGAAGATGCTGGAGGAAACAGGTACAAAAGTATCTATATCCACAGTAAAACGAGTCCTATATCGACATAATCTGAAAGGCTGCTCAGGGAGGAAGAAGCCACTACTCCAAAACCGCCATAAAAAAAGCCAGACTACGGTTTGCAACTGCACATGGGGACAAAGAATGTACGTTTTGGAGAAATGTCTTCTGGTCTGATGAAACAAATATATTACTGTTTGGCCATAATGACCATCGTTATGTTTGGAGGAAAAAGGGGGAGGTTTGTAAGCCGAAGAACACCATCCCAACCGTGAAGCATGGGGGTGGCAGCATCATGTACAAGAGGGACTGGTGCACATCACAAAATAATTTTCCTACCTGCACATTACAACAATTTTCCTACCATCATGAGGTAGGAAAATTATGTGGATATATTGAAGCAACATCTCAAAACATCAGTCAGGAAGTTAAAGCTTGGTCGCAAATGGGTCTTCCAAATGGACAATGACCCCAAGCATACTTCCAAAGTTATGGCTCAAGGACAACAAAGTCAAGGTATTGGAGTGGCCATCATAAAGCCCTGACCTCAACCCTGTAGAAATTTGTTGGAAGAACTGAAAAAGTGTGTGCGAGCATGGAGGCCTACAAACCTGACTCAGTTACACCAGCTCTCTCAGGAGGAAGGCTACCTGAAATGTTTGATGTTCTGTAAACTTCTATAAACTTCTGACCCACAGGGAATGTGACTATTATTCTGACATTTCACATTCTTAAAATAAAGTGGTGATGCTAACTGACCTAAAACAGGGACTTTTTAGTTGGATTAAATATCAGGAATTGTGAAAAACTGAGTTTAAATGTATTTAGCTAAGGTGTATGGTGACTTCAACTGTAGATATCAGGCTGGCCCTACTGAGTGTACTACTTTTAACCAGGGCCCTACTGAGTGTACTACTTTTAACCAGGGCCCCATTGATGTGTACTACTTTTAACCAGGGCCCTACTGATGGGTACTAGTTTTAACCAGGGCCCTACTGAGTGTACTACTTTTAACCAGGGCCCTACTGAGTGTACTACTTTTAACCAGGGCCCTACTGATGGGTACTAGTTTTAACCAGGGCCCTACTGAGTGTACTACTTTTAACCAGGGCCCTACTGAGTGTACTACTTTTAACCAGGGCCCCATTGATGTGTACTACTTTTAACCAGGGCCCTACTGATGTGTACTACTTTTAACCAGGGCCCTATTGATGGGTACTAGTTTTAACCAGGGCCCTACTGAGTGTACTACTTTTAACCAGGGCTCTACTGATGTGTACTACTTTTAACCAGGGCCCTACTGATGGGTACTAGTTTTAACCAGGGCCCTACTGAGTGTACTACTTTTAACCAGGGCCCTACTAAGTGTACTACTTTTAACCAGGGCCCGACTGAGTGTACTACTTTTAACCAGGGCTTTACTGATGTGTACTACTTTTAACCAGGGCCCTACTGATGGGTACTAGTTTTAACCAGGGCCCTACTGAGTGTACTACTTTTAACAAGGGCCCTACTGAGTGTACTACTTTTAACCAGGGCCCTACTGATGTTTACTACTTTTAACCAGGGCCCTACTGATGGGTACTAGTTTTAACCAGGGCCCTACTGAGTGTACTACTTTTAACCAGGGCCCTACTGAGTGTACTACTTTTAACCAGGGCCCTACTGATGGGTACTACTTTTAACAAGGGCCCTATTGATGTGTACTAGTTTTAACCAGGGCCCTACTGATGGGTACTAGTTTTAACCAGGGCCCTACTGAGTGTACTACTTTTAACCAGGGCCCTACTGAGTGTACTACTTTTAACCAGGGCCCCATTGATGTGTACTACTTTTAACCAGGGCCCTACTGATGGGTACTAGTTTTAACCAGGGCCCTACTGAGTGTACTACTTTTAACCAGGGCCCTACTGAGTGTACTACTTTTAACCAGGGCCCTACTGATGGGTACTAGTTTTAACCAGGGCCCTACTGAGTGTACTACTTTTAACCAGGGCCCTACTGAGTGTACTACTTTTAACCAGGGCCCCATTGATGTGTACTACTTTTAACCAGGGCCCTACTGATGTGTACTACTTTTAACCAGGGCCCTATTGATGGGTACTAGTTTTAACCAGGGCCCTACTGAGTGTACTACTTTTAACCAGGGCTCTACTGAGTGTACTACTTTTAACCAGGGCCCTACTGAGTGTACTACTTTTAACCAGGGCCCGACTGAGTGTACTACTTTTAACCAGGGCTTTACTGATGTGTACTACTTTTAACCAGGGCCCTACTGATGGGTACTAGTTTTAACCAGGGCCCTACTGAGTGTACTACTTTTAACAAGGGCCCTACTGAGTGTACTACTTTTAACCAGGGCCCTACTGATGTTTACTACTTTTAACCAGGGCCCTACTGATGGGTACTAGTTTTAACCAGGGCCCTACTGAGTGTACTACTTTTAACCAGGGCCCTACTGAGTGTACTACTTTTAACCAGGGCCCTACTGATGGGTACTACTTTTAACAAGGGCCCTATTGATGTGTACTAGTTTTAACCAGGGCCCTACTGATGGGTACTAGTTTTAACCAGGGCCCTACTGAGTGTACTACTTTTAACCAGGGCCCTACTGAGTGTACTACTTTTAACCAGGGCCCTATTGATGTTTACTACTTTTAACCAGGGCCCTACTGATGGGTACTAGTTTTAACCAGGGCCCTACTGATGGGTACTAGTTTTAACCAGGGCCCTACTGATGGGTACTAGTTTTAACCAGGGCCCTATTGTTGTTTTGATGAGTAGATGGCTTTGGATGATTCTTTGATGGCTGGTTGTAAACAGGGAAACACCTATTCAAAACACAAAATGTTATTGGGCTGTTTTCTAGCTTTAGCCGGCTATTTCTGGCCAACCCAGACGTCACCGTCCTCTGGGAACAGTAAGAACCACATCCAGGAGTCACTTAGTAACTTCAGCATATTAACCAGACAGTTGGGAAACAGACAGACTACCCATATCCTTACGGTTGGTTGTCTGTTATTTTTGTGTCCATGTTCTTTTATGTTCTCTTTAAGAACAGCATCAGAGTTTCCATAGAAGCCACCTTTTCACAGTCCCCAAATCCAGAGCAGATCCAACAAAGCATACAGTATTATATAAAACTCTTTATTGCATGGAACTTCCTTCCGTCTCATATTGCTCAAATAAACAGCAAACGTGGTTTCAGAAAACAGATAAAGTAACACCTCACGGCACAACGCCTCTCCCCTATTGGACCCAGATAGTTTGTGTGTATGTATTGACATGGAGGCTATGTCTGTCTGTCTGTCTGTCTGTCTGTCTGACTGTCTGTGACTGTATGTCTGTCTGTCTGTGACTGTATGTCTGTCTGTCTGTGACTGTATGTCTGTCTGTTTGTCCGTGTATGTCTGCACACTATTATAAAACACAGCAGTTTCCAGGAGGATTCCACAGTCAAGAATGACGTCATCAGAAGTGGACAGAAACCAGGATAGAATGGAATCACTGGGACTGTCTCCTAGAGACCTGCGTCACAGCAGTCAGAAAACCCGATCTACACAGCCACCCGAGAGGAAAATCCCCAGAAAATCCCCACTAATCCCCATTAGTTGCTGCCATGACAGGAACTAATGGGGATCCATAATAAACCCAGGAAGAGTAGCTGCTGCCTTGACAGGAACTAATGGGGATCCATAATAAACCCCAGGAAGAGTGGCTGCTGCCTTGGCAGGAACTAATGGGGATCCATAATAAACCCCAGGAAGAGTAGCTGCTGCCTTGACAGGAACTAATGGGGATCCATAATAAACCCCAGGAAGAGTAGTTGCTGCCTTGACAGGAACTAATGGGGATCCATAATAAACCCCAGGAAGAGGAGCTGCTGCCTTGGCAGGAACTAATGGGGATCCATAATAAACCCCAGGAAGAGTAGTTGCTGCCTTGGGAGGAACTAACGGGGATCCATAATAAACCCCAGGAAGAGTAGCTGCTGCCTTGGTAGGAACTAATGGGGATCCATAATAAACCCCAGGAAGAGTAGCTGCTGCCTTGACAGGAACTAATGGGGATCCATAATAAACCCCAGGAAGAGTAGCTGCTGCCTTTACAGGAACTAATGGTGATCCATAATAAACCCCAGGAAGAGTAGCTGCTGCCTTGGCAGGAACTAATGGGGATCCATAATAAACCCCAGGAAGAGTAGCTGCTGCCTTGATAGGAACTAATGGGGATCCATAATAAACCCCAGGAAGAGTAGCTGCTGCCTCAGATGAAGGTAACAGGAACATATAGGATCAGATGAAGGTAACAGGAGCATATAGGATCAGATGAAGGTGAGAGGAACATATAGGATCAGATGAAGGTGAGAGGAACATATAGGATCAGATGAAGGTGAGAGGAACATATAGGATCAGATGAAGGTAACAGGACCATATAGGATCAGATGAAGGTAACAGGACCATATAGGATCAGATGAAGGTAACAGGAACATATAGGATCAGATGAAGGTAACAGGAACATATAGGATCAGATGAAGGTGAGAGGAACATATAGGATCAGATGAAGGTGAGAGGAACATATAGGATCAGGGTGTGTCAGCTGCATGTGTTTGAATGTTTATTTGTTCTGTACAGTATACGTGAAACCCTCAGGTCTTTCCTCTGTGCATCAGGGTTATTGTTCTGTACAGTATATATGAAACCCTCAGGTCTTTCCTCTGTGCATCAGGGTTATTGTTCTGTACAGTATATGTGAAACCCTCAGGTCTTTCCTCTGTTCATCAGGGTTATTGTTCTGTACAGTATACGTGAAACCCTCAGGTCTTTCCTCTGTGCATCAGGGTTATTGTTCTGTACAGTATATATGAAACCCTCAGGTCTTTCCTCTGTGCATCAGGGTTATTGTTCTGTACAGTATATGTGAAACCCTCAGGTCTTTCCTCTGTGCATCAGGGTTATTGTTCTGTACAGTATATGTGAAACCCTCAGGTCTTTCCTCTGTGCATCAGGGTTATTGTTCTGTACAGTATATGTGAAACCCTGAGGTCTTTCCTCTGTTCATCAGGGTTATTGTTCTGTACAGTATATGTGAAACCCTCAGGTCTTTCCTCTGTGCATCAGGGTTATTGTTCTGTACAGTATATGTGAAACCCTCAGGTCTTTCCTCTGTTTATCAGGGTTATTGTTCTGTACAGTATATGTGAAACCCTCAGGTCTTTCCTCTGTGCATCAGGGTTATTGTTCTGTACAGTATATGTGAAACCCTCAGGTCTTTCCTCTGTTTATCAGGGTTATTGTTCTGTACAGTATATGTGAAACCCTCAGGTCTTTCCTCTGTGCATCAGGGTTATTGTTCTGTACAGTATATGTGAAACCCTCAGGTCTTTCCTCTGTTTATCAGGGTTATTGTTCTGTACAGTATATGTGAAACCCTCAGGTCTTTCCTCTGTGCATCAGGGTTATTGTTCTGTACAGTATATGTGAAACCCTCAGGTCTTTCCTCTGTGCATCAGGGTTATTGTTCTGTACAGTATATGTGAAACCCTCAGGTCTTTCCTCTGTGCATCAGGGTTATTGTTCTGTACAGTATATGTGAAACCCTCAGGTCTTTCCTCTGTTTATCAGGGTTATTGTTCTGTACAGTATATGTGAAACCCTCAGGTCTTTCCTCTGTTTATCAGGGTTATTGTTCTGTACAGTATATGTGAAACCCTCAGGTCTTTCCTCTGTGCATCAGGGTTATTGTTCTGTACAGTATATGTGAAACCCTCAGGTCTTTCCTCTGTGCATCAGGGTTATTGTTCTGTACAGTATATGTGAAACCCTCATGTCTTTCCTCTGTTTATCAGGGTTATTGTTCTGTACAGTATATGTGAAACCCTCAGGTCTTTCCTCTGTGCATCAGGGTTATTGTTCTGTACAGTATATGTGAAACCCTCAGGTCTTTCCTCTGTGCATCAGGGTTATTGTTCTGTACAGTATATATGAAACCCTCAGGTCTTTCCTCTGTGCATCAGGGTTATTGTTCAGTACAGTATATGTGAAACCCTCAGGTCTTTCCTCTGTTCATCAGGGTTATTGTTCTGTACAGTATATGTGAAACCCTCAGGTCTTTCCTCTGTTCATCAGGGTTATTGTTCTGTACAGTATATGTGAAACCCTCAGGTCTTTCCTCTGTTCATCAGGGTTATTGTTCTGTACAGTATATGTGACACCCTCAGGTCTTTCCTCTGTGCATCAGGGTTATTGTTCTGTACAGTATATGTGAAACCCTCATGTCTTTCCTCTGTGCATCAGGGTTATTGTTCTGTACAGTATATGTGAAACCCTCATGTCTTTCCTCTGTTTATCAGGGTTATTGTTCTGTACAGTATATGTGAAACCCTCAGGTCTTTCCTCTGTGCATCAGGGTTATTGTTCTGTACAGTATATGTGAAACCCTCAGGTCTTTCCTCTGTGCATCAGGGTTATTGTTCTGTACAGTATATGTGAAACCCTCAGGTCTTTCCTCTGTTCATCAGGGTTATTGTTCTGTACAGTATATGTGAAACCCTCAGGTCTTTCCTCTGTTCATCAGGGTTATTGTTCTGTACAGTATATGTGAAACCCTCAGGTCTTTCCTCTGTTCATCAGGGTTATTGTTCTGTACAGTATATGTGACACCCTTAGGTCTTTCCTCTGTGCATCAGGGTTATTGTTCTGTACAGTATATGTGAAACCCTCATGTCTTTCCTCTGTTTATCAGGGTTATTGTTCTGTACAGTATATGTGAAACCCTCAGGTCTTTCCTCTGTGCATCAGGGTTATTGTTCTGTACAGTATATGTGAAACCCTCAGGTCTTTCCTCTGTGCATCAGGGTTATTGTTCTGTACAGTATATGTGAAACCCTCAGGTCTTTCCTCTGTGCATCAGGGTTATTGTTCTGTACAGTATATGTGAAACCCTCAGGTCTTTCCTCTGTGCATCAGGGTTATTGTTCTGTACAGTATATGTGAAACCCTCAGGTCTTTCCTCTGTGCATCAGGGTTATTGTTCTGTACAGTATATGTGAAACCCTCAGGTCTTTCCTCTGTTCATCAGGGTTATTGTTCTGTACAGTATATGTGAAACCCTCAGGTCTTTCCTCTGTTTATCAGGGTTATTGTTCTGTACAGTATATGTGAAACCCTCAGGTCTTTCCTCTGTTCATCAGGGTTATTGTTCTGTACAGTATATGTGAAACCCTCAGGTCTTTCCTCTGTGCATCAGGGTTATTGTTCTGTACAGTATATGTGAAACCCTCAGGTCTTTCCTCTGTGCATCAGGGTTATTGTTCTGTACAGTATATGTGAAACCCTCAGGTCTTTCCTCTGTTCATCAGGGTTATTGTCCTGGTTCATTGTAGTGGTCCATCCGTGTGGGATTGTTTCCTCAACTATATTGTCTTCTCCGCATCTGTCTTTGTGCTCTCTGGGAGGGTGTCACTACAACGACCTGCTGGTAGAGTTACACTCTCTAGGATGTCTTACGTCTCAACTTGACTGGAAATGTTTAGATCAGAGATCATCAACTAGATTCAGCCGCAGGCGGATTTTTTTCCTTGAGCGGACGGTTGGGGGTCAAGAACATAATAACAAATCATTTGTAGACTGCAAGTTGACCACAAGGCGCTCAAACAGATGTAATTTTTGACTAAAACATAGTCATTTCAAACCTTGCTTTCACTTGTATATGATCACGTGCCTCTCCATTATGAGTGGGAATACTTGAAAACAGATTTCTTAAATTAAAATCACTTGGAGCTGATTTCCTGGTGTTTTTGCAGTATTTTTTTTATTTTTTTATTTCACCTTTATTTAACCAGGTAGGCTAGTTCAGAACACCTTTATCTAACCAGGTAGGCTAGTTCAGAACACCTTTATTTAACCAGGTAGGCTAGTTCAGAACACCTTTATCTAACCAGGTAGGCTAGTTCAGAACACCTTTATTTAACCAGGTAGGCTAGTTCAGAACACCTTTATTTAACCAGGTAGGCCAGTTCAGAACACCTTTATTTAACCAGGTAGGCTAGTTCAGAACAAGTTCTCATTTGCAACTGCGACCTGGCCAAGATAAGGCATAGCAGTATGAACAGACAACACAGAGTTACACATGGAGTAAACAATTAACAAGTCAATAACACAGTAGAAAAAAGGGGAGTCTATATATACATTGTGTGCAAAAGGCATGAGAAGGTAGGCAAATAATTACAATTATGCAGATTAACACTGGAGTGATAAATGATCAGATGGTTATGTACAGGTAGAGATATTGGTGTGATTTTATGTCCAACAGTAAAAAATAAAACATATATACACAGTGCCTTCAGAAAGTATTCAGACCCCTTGACTTTTTTGACATTTTGTTACGTTACAGCCTTGTTCTAAAATGGATTAAATTAAATGTTTTCCTCATCAATCTACACACAATACTCCATAATGACATCACAATACTCCATAATGACATCACAATACTCCATAATGACATCCCAATACTCCATAATGACATCACAATACCCCATAATGACATCACAATACTCCATAATGACATCACAATACTCCATAATGACATCACAATACTCCATAATGACATCACAATACTCCATAATGACATCACAATACCCCATAATGACATCACAATACTCCATAATGACATCACAATACTCCATAATGACATCACAATACTCCATAATGACATCACAATACTCCATAATGACATCACAATACTCCATAATGACAAAGTAAAAACAGGTTTTAAGACATTTTTGCATCAAAACAAATAACTGAAATATCTTATTTACATAAGTATTCAGACCCTTTGCTATGAGACTCGAAATTGAGCTCAGGTGCACCCTGTTTCTATTCATCATCCTTGAGATGTTTCTACAACATGATTGGAGTCCACCTGTGGTAAATGCAATTGATTGCATTTACCACAGGTACACCTGTCTATATAAGGTCCCACTGTTGACAGTGCATGTCAGAGCAAAAACCAAGCAATGAGGTTGAAGGAATTGTCCATAGAGCTCCGTGACAGGATTGTGAGAGCTTCCTAGAGATGGCCGCCCGTCCAAAGTGAGCAATCGGGGGAGAAGGGCCTTGGTCAGGGAGGTGACTCTGACAGAGCTCCAGAGTTCCTCTGTGGAGATGGGAGAACCTTCCAGAAAGACAACCGTCTCTGCAGCGCTCAACCAATCAGGCCTGTATAGTAGAGTGGACAGATGGAAGCCACTCCTCAGTAAAAGGCACATGACAGCCTGCTTGGACTTTGCCAAAAGGCACCTAAAAGACTCAGACCATGAGAAACAAGATTCTCTGGTCTGATGAAACCAAGATTTATCTCCTTGGCCTGAATGCCAAGCATCACGTCTGGAGGAAATCTGGCACCATCCCTACGGTGAAGCATGGTGGTGGCAGCATCATGCTGTGGGGATGTTTTTCAGTGGCAGGAACTGGGAGACTAGTCAGAATTGAGGGAAAGATGAATGGAGCAAAGTACAGAGAGATCCTTGATGAAAATTTACTCTAGAGCACACTCAGGACCTCAGACTGGGGTGAAGGTTCACCTTCCAATAGGACACCAACCCTAAGCACACAGCCAAGACAACGCAGGAGTGGCTTTGGGACAAGTCTCTGAATGTCCTTGAGTGGCCCAGCCAGAGCCCGGACTTGAACCGAATCGAACATCGCTGGAGAGACTAGGGCTGTGGCAGCCACAACATTTTGCCAGTCGGTGATCGTCAAGCAAATAACTGTCGGTCTCACGGTAATTTCCTGTTAATTAACATAAACACATTTAGCATCTCCTGGCTTCCACACTGATGCAGACCTTTGGAACATCTACATTTTGAAAAGTCTAATAAATCCATTTAATATAGTCTACACCATCACAATAAATCCATGTAATATATTCTACACCATCACAATAAATCCATTATTTATTTTAGACAGGTCTAAAGAAGCATAATATAAGAAAATGTAGTCTATTTCAGAAGAACAGAATAACATACTCTGTGTTGTCCTGATGTTAGGCCCTGATCTGGCTGTGCCATATGGCTGTGGGCTACATACTCTGTGTTGTCCTCATGTTAGGCCCTGATCTTTTCTTGTAATTCCATTGCATTATTTTATAATATGTTATAGTATGAAGAATACAGTTGAACAAAGCTGAATAAAATAGAAAGGATATGTTCTCCAAACAGTTTGATGGAGTGCAACTATTCTGTGTTGAGCGGTTAACAAAGAAATAGGTCCTCCTAGATGCTTAATTTAGAGACATTAATGTAACTTTAGTTGTTCTACAAACGTTGGCCTGTATGTTTTGATTTAATACATTGTAAGGCTGCATGATGAGACTCTAACGATGATTTGGAAAAAGTTGCTTGAAAGGCAGGAGCTCTGCTTTGTTAGTTTTTTTGCACTGTACACACTTCAATAGTCTCTCATTCACCATTTGACAAGCACTTGATAACGCATCGAATTACATGGCGGCATCCCTTTTGTGCCAGTATTGCACCCTAAGTAAATCTATGCCTTTTGTGCCCGTATTGCACCCTAAGTAAATCTATGCCTTTTGTGCCCGTATTGCACCCTAAGTAAATCTATGCCTTTTGTGCCCGTATTGCACCCTAAGTAAATCTATACCTTTTGTGCCAGTATTGCACCCTAAGTAAATCTATACCTTTTGTGCCAGTATTGCACCCTAAATAAATCTATCCCTTTTGTGCCAGTATTGCACCCTAAGTAAATCTATACCTTTTGTGCCAGTATTGCACCCTAAATAAATCTATCCCTTTTGTGCCAGTATTGCACCCTAAGTAAATCTATACCTTTTGTGCCAGTATTGCACCCTAAGTAAATCTATCCCTTTTGTGCCAGTATTGCACCCTAAGTAAATCTATACCTTTTGTGCCAGTATTGCACCCTAAATAAATCTATCCCTTTTGTGCCAGTATTGCACCCTAAGTAAATCTATACCTTTTGTGCCAGTATTGCACCCTAAATAAATCTATCCCTTTTGTGCCAGTATTGCACCCTAAGTAAATCTATACCTTTTGTGCCAGTATTGCACCCTAAATAAATCTATCCCTTTTGTGCCAGTATTGCACCCTAAGTAAATCTATACCTTTTGTGCCAGTATTGCACCCTAAGTAAATCTATACCTTTTGTGCCAGTATTGCACCCTAAATAAATCTATCCCTTTTGTGCCAGTATTGCACCCTAAGTAAATCTATACCTTTTGTGCCAGTATTGCACCCTAAATAAATCTATCCCTTTTGTGCCAGTATTGCACCCTAAGTAAATCTATACCTTTTGTGCCAGTATTGCACCCTAAATAAATCTATCCCTTTTGTGCCAGTAATGCACCCTAAGTAAATCTATGCCTTTTGTGCCAGTATTGCACCCTAAATAAATCTATGCCTTTTGTGCCAGTATTGCACCCTAAGTAAATCTATCCCTTTTGTGCCAGTATTGCACCCTAAGTAAATCTATGCCTTTTGTGCCAGTATTGCACCCTAAGTAAATCTATCCCTTTTGTGCCAGTATTGCACCCTAAGTAAATCTATACCTTTTGTGCCAGTATTGCACCCTAAATAAATCTATGCCTTTTGTGCCAGTATTGCACCCTAAGTAAATCTATGCCTTTTGTGCCAGTATTGCACCCTAAGTAAATCTATACCTTTTGTGCCAGTATTGCACCCTAAGTAAATCTATACCTTTTGTGGCCAGTGATCATTGTGCCTTTGGCCCGGAGTGCTGCACTGTGCTCCTAAGCACCTCTCAATCACATCACGTGATGAGAAATTCAGTACCGAGAGAGCCTTGGTCTCCCAGATGCCAGGATAATTATGAATACTGAGGCCTTTGTTGTGCTCCTCCAGGCTCTCTCTATCTCGGTGACACCCACCACATCTGATCTATGGAATGCCAGCTGTAGGTTTTTTATCACCAAGCCGTTACTTAATCAGTTGCCAGCTCCATAAAGACTCCTCTCAGTTAAGTCAGAAAGGAGAGACTTCTAAGAGCTCTATTAAATAAAACAACCATTTTGGTGCACAAATATAACATAATCTTGTAATCCTGCTACCACAGAAGACAGACACATCGTGGGACGCAACTGTACACATCCTTATCCAATTCCGAGGTGCATATGGAAGATATTGGAACAACTTACTTTTCGTCAGCCAACAAGATGAGTAGGTCTAACGAACAGCAAAAGCACTAGCCTATGTCAATCTACTATCCCCCACAGTACAAAAGTTGACCTATTCTATGCGAAACATAAATATTCCCAGCATGGTCTGGGACAGTTGTGCGATGCAATAGATCCCAGATTAATACAACCGCTAGCATCAAAAAAACTGTTTTATGCAATGTGGCTGACGCAACAGATCAGAACGTTTAGCTTAAAATGTTGATATTCAGCAATGCGCACAAGGTAGTAGGCTATAAGCGCGAACGGAGATGAAAACACCATTATCAAAAGTGAAAAAAAGCAACTGCGATTATGCATGTCATGCCTTTCTTATTATAAAGGTTCATTTTTAAGGTGAAAATTATCTTGCCCATTTAGGCTCTAAACCCCTTGTAAAGCAGATAAATGTGCTTCATTTTAAGAAGTTATTTGTGATACTTTAGCTGTGATACAAACCTTATTATTAAAACATATAGGACTATGGACTAGACTACATGAGGTGTGATACTAACCTTATAGGACTATGGACTAGGCTACATGAGGTGTGATACTAACCTTATTAAAACATATTGGACTATGGACTAGGATACATGAGGTGTGCGACTATGATTAAAAAAAGTCCCAAAAAAAGTATGTTTCTTATGCTGGGCATCATTCACAAGCGATAATATATATCATATATTCATCATATATATCATTCACAAATGATAGGCTAATATTGTCACAGATCAGACTATTCTTGATTTAATCTTGTCTTTACATATACTAACTAATAGATGTGTGGAATGTGGATTGATTTAGAATGGACCATTATCATGCACCTGTCTCGAAACAGTGGAAGTGGAAAAAAATATATCCAGGTCGGCTATACTACTGTCGTAAACATAAACAATGTGCTTAATATCAGGAAAGTTGAGAAATAAATATAGCAGGCCTAGCCTATAGAAAGCTGATGGGAACCTCCTCTTTTTAGTAGAGGCCATCACCTCGTTTTCTTGCGCAATTGCATAATGATCTCTCATGAAGTTTTGATTAGATTTTCGAAAACATTTGCACTGATGACAGAGTGATTAGAGGGACAATAGAGTGCTGAGTACCAGGCAGTTAGAACATCTGGTAGGCTACTAATGACCATCAGCAGCATCAGTGTCACGCCCTGACCTTAGAGAGCCGTTTTATTTCTCTATTTGGTTAGGTCAGGGTGTGATTTGGGTGGGCATTCTATGTTTTCTATTTCTTTGTTTTTGGCCGAGTGTGGTTCCCAATCAGAGGCAGCTGTCTATCGTTGTCTCTGATTGGGAATCATAGTTAAGCAGCCTTTTTCCCATCATATGTTGTGGGTAATTATTTGTTTTCTGTGTGTGTTTGTGTGCGTCACGGTCGGTTTCTGTTCACCTGTTTTTTGTGAAGGTTTCACTTTATTAAAGATGTGGAATTACATGCAAGCTGCGCCTTGGCTCATCTATGACAGGGAGTTTGAAGACAGTGAACGTGACAATCAGAGCTTGGAGAAGCCTAATTCCCGTGACTAAAGGGTGTGGAGGTAATATGGTCTCTGAAACAGCCCTAGGAGAGACATGAAAATAGCTCTGCAGAGCTTGAGAGGATCTACAAGGAAGAATGGGAAAACTCCCCAAATACAGGTGTGCCAAGCTGGTAGCGTTATACCCAAGAAGACCAGAGGCTGTAATCGCTGCCAAAGGTGTTTCAACAAAGTACAGAGTAAAGGGTCTGAATCAGTGGTGGTCAGTGCCGTTATGTAAAGGGAGGACGATTTTTGTTTTCGTGAGCATGGCCTTATTTCTATTACAGCATATTGGATGACTGTCATTCATTTTCCATTCACCCAGTTCAATGTAACAGTGTATATATATTTCAATTTTTTTCTTGTCTGAAAAATTGTGTGTGTGTGTGGGGGGGGGGGCAAATGAAACCACCCGCATGCCAAATTAGTCCCGGAGGCCGACAGTTGGGGAACCCTGGTTTAGATAGTCCACTGTGAATCTATAGGTATATCCTCCTGTTTCTGTTCTGCGTTCCTTTAACAGGTCACTGAGTTCCCTGTGTATATCTGATTGTGTTCATTCCTCTCTGCTTTGGCCGTGTTTCAGCAGTTGGATGGAAGAGTTTCAGACAGACATACTGCATATTTCCATGTAATGTTCTGATGTAACAGTTGTTTTAAACTTCACAATGAAACACCTTCAACTGTACTGTCTTTATATTTGGTTAAACATCATAATAGTGTTCTCATTCAGTTAATGTCCACAGCACCCACAGCCCCCCAAGCCACCGGACCAGAACTTGTGTGTGTGTGTCTGAGTGGAGGAGAGGATTGGGTAAATAAAGAGATGAAACGTTTCCTCATTCCCTTGCCGTTCCTTGTTATTTGAAGTGGAACTAAATCAATATGTGGTTGTAAATCTGGACAGCTGTTGGCAGTCCGGAGGACCAGACGGGGGCTCAGCCCTGTGTGTTTGCCCAGCTCAGCCCTACCTTGGCTGGGGAAAAACCAACGCCCCCCTGGCCCTGGTCCAGTCTAGCAGTGTTGGAACAGTTGGATCAACAGAGAGGAGTGAGGCCATGTCTCTGTTGTCTGTCGTCTCCACTTCATATTCATACAACTGGAAAGAGGCAAAGCTTTTATGAATGTTGAGAGAACAAACTGTGCTTCGCTGGGGGATCATTATCGTCTGTGTACCTCCCCCCCCTCGGTCATCAAGATGTGATGGATTAGCCAGATTTGTTCAGTCTCTGCCATGATGACAGCCCCCTCTTTCTCAGGAGAAAGGAATGAAGGGGTGAGAGGCTGAGAGACTAAGGGCTAGATTCAATCAGGTTTCCATATAGCTGGTGTTCTGACAGTGTTGGAGATGGAACCTCGTTAGAGCTGTCAAATCCACAAGCGTCTCCTAGCATTATACCTATCGTGGACATTGCCATTGGCTGCACGGAGTCACAATAGTAGGACTCACATGCAGCCGTACAAGTTTGATTAGCATGTACCTAACACATACAGCACAGTAAACTCAGCAAAAAAATAAAGGAAAGAAACTAGAAAAAAAAAGTTATTTCACTGTCAACTGCGTTTATCTTCAGCAAACTTAACATGTGTAAATATTTGTATGAACGTAACAAGATTCAACAACTGAGACATGAACTGAACAAGTTCTACAGACATGTGACTAACAGAAATTGAATAATGTGTCCCTGAACAAAGGTGGGGTCAAAATCAAAAGTAACAGTCAGTATCTGGTGTGGCCACCAGCTGCATTAAGTACTGCAGTGCCTCTCCTCCTCACGTACTGCACCAGATTTGCCAGTTCTTGCTGTGAGATGTTACCCCACTCTTTGACCAAGGCACCTGCAAGTTCCCAGACATTTCTGGGGGGAATGGCCTTAGCCCTCACCCTCCGATCAAACAGGTCCCTGACGTGCTCAATGGGATTGAGATCCGGGCTCTTCGCTGGCCATGGCAGAACACTGAAATTCCTGTCTTGCAGGAAATCACGCACAGAAAGAGCAGTATGGCGGGTGGCATTGTCCTCCTGGAGGGTCATGTCAGGATGAGCCTGCAGGAAGGGTACCACATGAGGGAGGAGGATGTCTTCCCTTTAACGTACAACATTGAGATTGGCTGCAATGACAACAATCTCAGACTGATGATGCTGTGACATAACCTCCCAGACCGTGACGGACCCTCCACTTCCAAATGTATCCCGCTCCAGAGTACAGGCCTCAGTGTAATGCTCATTCCATCTGACAATAAACGCGAATCTGACCATCACCCCTGGTGAGACAAAACTGCGACTCGTCAGTGTAGAGCACTTTTGTTCAGTCCTGTCTGGTCAAGCGATGGTGGGTTTGTGCCCATAGACGACATTGTTGCCGGTGATGTCTGGTGAGGACCTGCCTTACAACAGGCCTACAAGCCCTCAGTCCAGCCTCTCTCAGCCTACAGTCTGAGCACTGATGGAGGGATTGTGCGTTCCTGGTGTAACCCGGGCAGTTGTTGTTGACATCCAGAACCTGTCCCGCAGGTGTGATGTTCGGATGTACTGATCCTGTGCAGGTTTTGTTACACGTGGTCAGCCACAGCGTGGACGATCAGCTGTCCATCCTGTCTCCCTGTAGTGCTGTCTTAGGCATCTCACAGTACGGACATTGCAATTTATTGCCCTGGTAACATCTGCAGTCCTCATGCCTCCTTGCAATATGCCTGAGGCACGTTCACGCAGATGAGCAGGGACCCTGGGCATCTTTCTTTTGGTGAATTTTTCAGAGTCAGTAGAAAGGCCTCTTTAGTGTCCTAAGTTTTCATAACTGTGACCTTAATGCCTACCGTATGTAAGCTGTTTGTGTCTTAACGACCGTTCCACAGGTGCATGTTCATTAAATGTTTATGGTTAATTTAACAAGCATGGGAAACAGTGTTTAAACAATTCACAATGGAGATCTGTGAAGTTATTTGGTTTTTTTATGAATTATCTTTGAAAGACGGGGTCCTGAAAAAGGGAATATTCTTTTTTTTGCTGAGTTTAGTTATAGTAGTGGGGGTGTCTAACAAGTCTCACAGTAAAGTGTGTAGATAGGTAACAAGTCTCACAGTAAATTGGGTAGGTACCACTTCTCACAGTAAAGTACAGTATGTAGGTAACATGTCTCTTAGTACAGTATGTAGTTAACATGTCTCATAGTACAGTATGTAGGTAACATGTCTCACAGTACAGTATGTAGGTAACATGTCTCACAGTAAAGGACAGTATGTAGGTAACATGTCTCACAGTACAGTATGTAGGTAACATGTCTCACAGTAAAGTATGTAGGTAGCATGTCTCACAGTACAGTATGTAGGTAGCATGTCTCACAGTAAAGTATGTAGGTAGCATGTCTCACAGTAAAGTATGTAGGTAGCATGTCTCACAGTACAGTATGTAGGTAGCATGTCTCACAGTAAAGTATGTAGGTAGCATGTCTCACAGTAAAGTATGTAGGTAGCATGTCTCACAGTACAGTATGTAGGTAGCATGTCTCACAGTAAAGTATGTAGGTAGCATGTCTCACAGTAAAGTACTGTATGTAGTATCTATGTGTAATTATTATTGTATATATATACAGTGGGGCAAACAAGTATTTAGTCAGCCACCAATTGTGCAAGTTCTCCCACTTAAAAAGATGAGTAAGGCCTGTCATTTTTATCATAGGTACACTTCAACTATGACAGACAAAATGAGAAAAAAAATCCAGAAAATCACATTGTAGGATTTTTATGAATTCATTTGCAAATGATGGTGGGAATTAAGTATTTGGTCAATAACAAAAGTTTATCTCAACACTTGTTATATACCCTTTGTTGGCAACGACAGAGGTCAAACGTTTTCTGTAAGTCTTCATAAAGTTTTCATACACTGTTGCTGGTATTTTGGCCCATTCCGCCATGTAGATCTCCTCTAGAGCAGTGATGTTTTGGGGCTGTTGCTGGGCAACACAGACTTGTTGAGTTTTTACCAAAAAGTTATATTTTGGTTTCATCTGACCATATGACATTCTCCCAGTCTTCTTCTGGATCATCCAAATGCTCTCTAGCAAACTTCAGACGGGCCTGGACATGTACTGGCTTAAGCAGGGGGATACGTCTGGCACTGCAGGATTTGAGTCCCTGGCGGCGTAGTGTGTTACTGATGGTAGGCTTTGTTACTTTGGTCCCAGCTCTCTGCAGGTCATTCACTAGTTCCCCCCGTGTGGTTCTGGGATTTTTGCTCACCGTTCTTGTGATCATTTTGACCCCACGGGGTGAGATCTTGTGTGGAGCCCCAGATCGAGGGAGATTATCAGTGGTTTTGTATGTCTTCCATTTCCTAATAATTGCTCCCACAGTTGATTTCTTCAAACCAAGCTGCTTACCTATTGCAGATTCAGTCTTCCCAGCCTGGTGCAGGTCTACAATTTTGTTTCTGGTGTCCTTTGACAGCTCTTTGGTCTTGGCCATAGTGGAGTTTGGAGTGTGACTGTTTGAGGTTGTGGACAGGTGTCTTTTATACTGATAACAAGTTCAAACAGGTGCCATTAATAAAGGTAACGAGTGGAGGAGAGAGGAGCCTCTTAAAGAAGAAGTTACAAGTCTGTGAGAGCCAGAAATCTTGCTTGTTTGTAGGTGACCAAATACTTATTTTCCACCATAATTTGCAAATAAATTCTTAAAAAATCCTACAATGTGATTTTCTGGAAAAAAAATCGAATTTTGTCTGTCACAGTTGAAGTGTACCTATGATGAAAATGACAGGCCTCTCTCATCTTTTTAAGTGGGAGAACTTGCACAATTGGTGGCTGACTAAATACTTTTTTTGCCCCACTGTATATATAGTATCTATGTGTTATTATTGTATATATAAATATATATATTGTAACGGTTTTCGTTGGTGGAAGAAGGAGTAGACCAAAACGCAGCGTCGTAAGTGTTCAAATTTCTATTTGTGTTATTATTGTATATATAAATATATATATAGTATCTATGTGTTAATATTTGGTATATATATATATATATATCTATGTGTTATTATTGTATATATATATATAGTATCTATGTGTTAATATTTGGTATATATATATATATATATACATATATATATATATATATATACATATATATATATATATATGTGTTATTATTGTATATATAGTATCTATGTGTTAATATTGGATATATATATATATATATATATATATATATGTGTGTTATTATTGTATATATCTATATATATATATATATAGTATCTCTGTGTTAATATTGGGTATATATATGTATATATATATGTGTTATTATTGTATATATATATATATATATATATATATATAGTATCTCTGTGTTAATATTTGGTATATATATATATATGTGTGTGTTATTATTGTATATATATATATATATATATATAGTATCTCTGTGTTAATATTGGGTATATATATGTATATATATATGTGTTATTATTGTATATATATATATATATATATATATATATATAGTATCTCTGTGTTAATATTTGGTATATATATATATATGTGTGTGTTATTATTGTATATATATATATATATATATATAGTATCTATGTGTTAATATTGGGTATATATATATATATATATATATATATATATATATGTATATATGTGTGTTATTATTGTATATATATATATATATATATATATATATATAGTATCTCTGTGTTAATATTGGGTATATATATGTATATATATATATGTGTTATTATTGTATATATATATATATATATATATATAGATATATATATATAGATATATATATATATATATATATATATATATATAGTATCTATGTGTTGTTTTTGTCAGGTAACATACCCATGTTATTGTTTGCTTCTGTTCTTCTGATTCAGTGAGGTAAATGAGAAGGATAAACAGATCAAGGCTGTAATTAGTTTAATATAATATTTTAATTAAGATTCAAGTATAGAATCATAATAATATACATGTTTGGTAGAATACAAGACTGTTTAACAAAATAGAAAATAAACTTCATAATAAAATCACATGTACATACACTTCCATCCTTCAAATGAATTGTTGTTATTGTCAACATCCACTCAGGACTGTAGAGATACGTTGTCAAGGAAACACAGGGACCCTAATCGGGGTCATATAAATGGATACACCAAAATATACTGTACTTAATCATTTAGCTTTGATTGTTTATATAATTTAATGTACAGCTAAAGTCAATCACCTATAGACTCTCCCTCTTCCCTCACATTGGAAGTAGATTCTACATTTGAACTTCATTTATCTTTGAACAATTTTAATTGTCTCTTACAACATGATGTTGTAAAACGCAGAAACATCAGCTGGTCAGGAGTTCTGTGATGTGGTGTGTGATCCCTGTAGCTCTGTGTGTGATCCCTGTAGCTCTGTGTATGATCCCTGTAGCTCTGTGAGTGATCCCTGTAGCTCTGTGTGTGATCCCTGTAGCTCTGTGTATGATCCCTGTAGCTCTGTGAGTGATCCCTGTAGCTCTGTGTGTGATCCCTGTAGCTCTGTGTGTGATCACTGTAGCTGCTCCAGCAGAGGACAGCAGTCCTCCAGTTTGTCTAGTCCCTCTACTGCCTCTATCAGACCCTCCACCTTCTCTCTGGGAAGGACCGCCCCAGCGTTGCTACGGAACTTCTTCCTCAGGCTCTCATTGGTCAAAGGGTTACGCCAGTGACCATAAAAAGTATCACAGCGTCCGTTCAGGACGTCCCCGCCCACCAGTGTCACCTGCACCTCGCCGTACATGCGGTCAAAGTTAGCGGGGTTGTCATGGGGATGCTCGACGTGGACACGCCCCAGCAGGGAGTAGAGGTCGGGGCGCTGCAGTGCTTCCTGGGAGAATGAGTCCACGGTGACCTCTCCGTCCAGCAGGGCAGAGCAGGCGTTGAACTGGAAGGAGTGTCTGGCCTCATGCTCCGACTCCGGGAACGGACGATCAATGTACTTGGAGCGGGGAACCCTGAGCAGGATGTCCTGGACCTGACCTACGACCCCTGACCCCTGACCACTCCCCCCTGACCCCTGCTCCCCCAGCAGCAGTTTGTGTACGGCGGCAGCAGCGTCGGCCACCCAGTGCATCCCCAGGTGGGCCGGGAACCTCTTAAACCCTATATCCTGGTTCTTTAGGAGGAACTGCAACCCCTCTTCCTCTGGGGAGGCCAAAGGTTGTGGGGCGTAGTCCTCGTAGAAGGCGCTGAACCCTGCGACCCCGGCGGTGTCATCCAGGACCCTGGGTGAGGCCTCCAGACCTCTAGAGGCCAGTAGAGCCGCCTCAAGCCCCAGCCGCGCTGCGTTGCCGATGTGGAGGGGTTTGGACTGGGTGGCGGCGTTAGCCATGGGGGCTCCTGATAGGCTGGCAGCGATGGCCAGGGCGTGGCTACACTGGGAGTGTTCCAGAGAAAGGAGGCGGGCGCAGGCTGCTGCACTACCCAGAGTACCCACAACAGTAGGGGGGTGGAACCTGGAGGGAGAGGGGGGTGGAGGGAGAGAGAGGTCAGTTGTTAAGGAAGAACAACAGTAGGGGGGTGGAACCTGGAGGGAGAGGGGGGAGGAGGGAGAGAGAGGTCAGATGTTAAGGAAGAACAACAGTAGGGGGGTGGAACCTGGAGGGAGAGGGGGGAGGAGGGAGAGAGAGGTCAGATGTTAAGGAAGAACAACAGTAGGGGGGTGGAACCTGGAGGGAGGGGTGGGGGGCAGTTGTTAAGGAAGAACAACAGTCAACAAGGTTCTGCTGTTACCTTCCTCCTGTCTCTGAAGTGTACACTCCAAGGTTCTGATGTTACTTTCCTCCTGTCTCTAAAGTGTACACTCCAAGGTTCTGCTGTTACCTTCCTCCTGTCTCTGAAGTGTACACTCCAAGGTTCTGATGTTACCTTCCTCCTGTCTCTAAAGTGTACACTCCAAGGTTCTGCTGTTACCTTCCTCCTGTCTCTAAAGTGTACACTCCAAGGTTCTGCTGTTACCTTCCTCCTGTCTCTGAAGTGTACACTCCAAGGTTCTGATGTTACCTTCCTCCCGTCTCTAAAGTGTACACTCCAAGGTTCTGATGTTACCTTCCTCCTGTCTCTAAAGTGTACACTCCAAGGTTCTGATGTTACCTTCCTCTGGTCTCTGAAGTGTACACTCCAAGGTTTTGATGTTACCTTCCTCTGGTCTCTGAAGTGTACACTCCAAGGTTCTGATGTTACCGATCTCACCTCTTGGGGATGTTGTGGGTTAGTGTCAGGGTTAGGTTTAGCGGTCAGGGGTCAGGGTCCTTACCTCTTGGGGATGTTGTGAGCCTCGTTGGAGAATCTCATCAGTCGTCCCTGGATCTCTATACCCACATTGAACGCAAGCAGGAAGTCCCGCCCACTAGGCTTGCTGTTACTGGGCAGCATATCACTGACCGCCAGCAGGGCAGGAAGGACTGCCCCTGACGGGTGAGTGGCAGGGTGCCAGGTGTCATCAAAGTCCATGGAGTGGGCCTGGAGAACAGACACACAACAAACACAGTTAGCTTGGAGAACAGACACACAACAAACACAGTTAGCCTGGAGAACAGACACAGTTAGCCTGGAGAACAGACACACAACAAACACAGTTAGCCTGGAGAACAGACACACAACAAACACAGTTAGCCTGGAGAACAAACACAGTTAGCCTGGAGAACAGACACAGTTAGCCTGGAGAACAGACACACAACAAACACAGTTAGCCTGGAGAACAGACACAGTTAGCCTGGAGAACAGACACACAACAAACACAGTTAGCCTGGAGAACAGACACACAAGAAACACAGTTAGCCTGGACAACAGACACAGTGATCCTGGACAACAGACACAGTGATCCTGGACAACAGACACAGTGATCCTGGACAACAGACCCAGAATAAAGACACCTGTTATTAACAGACTCAGTGGTTGATGGTAAATGTGTCATCACTAATCCAAGGAAGACAGCTGGTTAACCACACCAGACAGTAAACAGTCAGAGAGTTATCTGGTGTAATAACTGTCAGAGTGACTGTGTAGTGACTGTAGAGACCCAGGAATATAATAACGGTAGCAGGTCTGTCAGAGTGACTGTGTAGTGACTGTGTAGTGACTGTAGAGGCCCAGGAATATAATAACGGTAGCAGGTCTATCAGAGTGACTGTGTAGTGACTGTAGAGACCCAGGAATATAATAACGATAGTAGGTCTATCAGAGTGACTGTGTAGTGACTGTAGAGACCCAGGAATATAATAACGGTAGCAGGTCTGTCAGAGTGACTGTGTAGTGACTGTAGAGACCCAGGAATATAATAACGGTAGCAGGTCTGTCAGAGTGACTGTGTAGTGACTGTAGAGACCCAGGAATATAATAACTGTAGCAGGTCTGTCAGAGTGACTGTGTAGTGACTGTAGAGACCCAGGAATATAATAACTGTAGCAGGTCTGTCAGAGTGACTGTGTAGTGACTGTAGAGTCATGAATATCTCTTTATGTATCCTACAGAGAGAGGCTCTAAGTTAAGCATGTTATTGGGCACAGAGGGTAGATTGTTTTAACAACAAGGATGTTCACTCAGTATGTACTTCAGCCAGTCCACTCTGCTGGACTCCACCCTATTGACATATCCAGCTTGTTTTGGACATCAAGACTCTAATCTCTGTTCTAGTTCTGTTTTAGTCCTGAGCTCTGCCAAGGGTGGAGCTAAATGATCTTAGCATGACAAGATGACGATCTGCCTGTCAGCTCTCTGATATTTTTACCTCTCTGCCGTCTGTGTCTGTCTGTCTCTAACGCTCAGACAGAGCAGGGAAACCCTGGAGAGGTGAGGTGAGGTGAGGCCAGGGTTCTCATGGCTGGCTGCTGTGTGCATTATCACCATTCTCACCATCTGGCTGAAGTACTGCCATGGCATTAGAGCACTGTACCCTTATGGTTAATGTTCAACCTGACCTATATCCTCATTGTTTCAGATATTATCATTTATATTTTCTGTTAAAATGAAGAAAATTTGCGTAAGTGCATTCGGAAAGTATTCAGGCCCCTTGACCTTTTTCCACATTTTGTTACGTTGCAGCCTTATTCTAAAATGGATTGAATTGTTTTTTCACTCTCATCAATCTACACACAATACCCCATAATGACATCACAATACCCCATAATGACATCACAATACCCCATAATGACATCACAATACCCCATAATGACATCACAATACCCCATAATGACATCCCAACACCCCATAATGACATCCCAATACCCCATAATGACATCCCAATACCCCATAATGACATCCCAATACCCCATAATGACATCCCAATACCCCATATTGACATCACAATATCCCATAATAACATCCCAATACCCCATAATGACATCCCAATACCCCATAATGACATCACAATACCCCATAATGACATCCCAATACCCCATAATGACATCACAATACCCCATAATGACATCACAACATCCCATAATGACATCACAATACCCCATAATGACATCACAATACCCCATAATGACAAAGGTTGGATGGGGAGCATCGCTGCACATCTATTTTCAGGTCTCTCCAGAGATGTTTGATTGGGTTCAAGTCCGGGCTCTTGCTGGTCCACTCAAGGATTTGTCCCAAAGCCACTCCTGCGTTGTCTGTGTGACTGTGTGATTAGGGTCATTGTCCTGTTGGAAGATGAACCATTGCCCCAGTTTGAGGTCTTGAGCACTCTGGAGCAGGTTTTCATCACGGATCTCTGTACTTTGCTCCCTTTATCTTTGCCTCGATCCTGACTAGTCTCCCAGTCTCTGCCGATGAAAAACATCCCCACAGCATGATGCTGCCACCACCATGCTTCACCGTAGGGATGGTGCCAGGTTTCCTCCAGACGTGACATTCAGGCCAAAGCGTTGTAAGCAGGCAACATCATATTTTTGATGTGCACAGATAGTCACTCGGTGGACATTGAATGTTCCCATTAAGTCATACATCATCAGATGGCAATAGGCCAGATGTGTTCCCCCATGTAGCTACAGCTCAAACACAGAACATATGGAAGCTTACCTTGGAAGATGTTTGCTGTTTGGTGAAAACTTGTAAAATGAACATTTTGAATCTCGGGGCTGGTGATCAATAACGGAAGGTCACAGGCAGACAAATAAGATATCCTCGTGATCTGTGGAGTCCCGGCTTTCGGTGTATTACGTATTATGTGTTTATTTCGTTTATGCTTCACAACGCTAACCGGAATGTAGGTAGCAGCCATCTTGAAATAGGGTCATCGGCTCATTCTGTTCTTATAAATTCGTATGCCCATATATGGTAGTAAGTCATACCAGATATTTGACGGCATTGATCAATAGCCAAGATACTCAGCTTTCCGCAGACACCCTGCTTCTGCATAGAGGGGCTACCGTTCTCATACCAGATTGAATTTAATAACAACATTCAAATACGGTCCCCAAATTGGGGACTTCACATTTAAGAGGTTTTAAGTGACAAGTTGATTTTGCACCACTCAAACACAGGAAATAGATGGCTGAAAATGACAGATCCTCAGGTGGTCGGGGCATGCTAGTATATCTACTCAACGTGTGTCTGTTCAGATCTAGTGTAAATATATCAACTCAACATGTGTCTGTGCAGATCTAGTGTAAATATATCTACTCAACATGTGTCTGTTCAGATCTAGTGTAAATATATCAACTCAACATGTGTCTGTTCAGATCTAGTGTAAATATATCTACTCAACATGTGGCTGTGCAGATCTAGTGTAAATATATCAACTCAACATGTGGCTGTTCAGATCTAGTGTAAATATATCTACTCAACATGTGTCTGTGCAGATCTAGTGTAAATATATCTACTCAACATGTGTCTGTTCAGATCTAGTGTAAATATATCAACTCAACATGTGTCTGTTCAGATCTAGTGTAAATATATCAACTCAACATGTGTCTGTTCAGATCTAGTGTAAATATATCAACTCAACATGTGTCTGTTCAGATCTAGTGTAAATATATCTACTCAACATGTGTCTGTTCAGATCTAGTGTAAATATATCAACTCAACATGTGTCTGTTCAGATCTAGTGTAAATATATCAACTCAACATGTGTCTGTTCAGATCTAGTGTAAATATATCAACTCAACATGTGTCTGTTCAGATCTAGTGTAAATATATCAACTCAACATGTGTCCGTTCAGATCTAGTGTAAATATATCAACTCAACATGTGTCTGTTCAGATCTAGTGTAAATATATCTACTCACAGCCACTCCGTTGACGAAGGCAGCCAGGGTTGGGGAGAGTCTGGTTCCTCTGCGTCCGTACACACTGCTGATGTCATCAGGACCGTACATGTGCTGCAGAGACAGTAGGGGGGCGTTAGACAGACAGAAAGACAATCAGACAGGCACAGACAGACAATCAGACAGACAGAGGATAAACAGTAGGGGGCGTTAGAGAGACATACAGACAGACAGACAGACAGACAGACAGACAGACAGACAGACAGACAGACAGACAGACAGACAGACAGACAGACAGACAGACAGACAGACAGACAGACAGACAGACAGAGGATAATCAGTAGGGGGGGCGTTAGAGAGACAGACAGACAATCAGACAGACAGACAGACAGACAGACAGACAGACAGACAGACAGACAGACAGACAGACAGACAGACAGACAGACAGACAGAGGATAGACAGTAGGGGGGCGTTAGAGAGACTGACAGACAATCAGACAGACAGACAGACAGACAGACAGACAGACAGACAGACAGACAGACAGACAGACAGACAGACAGAGGATAGACAGTAGGGGGTGATAGAGAGAATGACAGACAATCAGACAGACAGACAGACAGACAGACAGACATACAATCTGACAGGCATACAGGCAGACAGAGGATAGACAGTAACATTAAACATTGTAACCAATGGACAATAAAGTTGTCTTCTGTTCTCTCACCTGACAGTGTTGCAGGGCCAGCTGGAAGACATGTGTGGTGCTGCCCAGTAGTCCCACTCCGATGGAGTCTAGGACCATCCTCTTACTGCGGTGGAGCACGGTGGGGGTCAGCTGGTGGGGCTGGACACCATGGATGAACCTGCCAAAACTGTCTGTCACACTGTCCTCTGAGGCTGGATGATCTACCACTGGAGGGGTGAAGGAGGAGGAGGAGAGGAGGAGAGGAGGAGGAGAAGATGGGAGGAGAGGAGGAGAGGGGAGGAGGATGAGGAGAAGGAGGAGAGGAGGAGGAGGAGAGGGGAGGAGATGGAAGGAGGAGAGGGGAGGAGGAGGAGAGGGGAGGAGAGGAGGAGGAGAGGAGGAGGAGATGGGAGGAGGAGAGGGGAGGAGGAGGAGTAGGAGGAGAGGAGGAGGAGGAGGAGAGGAGGAGAGGGGAGGAGGAGAAGGAGGAGGAGGGGAGGAGCAGGAGAGGGAAGGAGGAGAGGGGAGGAGGAGGAGGAGAGGAGGAGAGGAGGAGAGGAGGAGGAGGAGGAGGAGAGGGGAGGAGGAGGAGAGGAGGAGAGGAGGAGGAGGAGAGGAGAGGAGGAGGAGGAGGAGGAGGAGAGGAGGAGAGGAGGAGGAGGAGAGGGGAGGAGATGGAAGGAGGAGAGGGGAGGAGGAGGAGAGGGGAGGAGAGGAGGAGGAGAGGAGGAGGAGATGGGAGGAGGAGAGGGGAGGAGGAGGAGGAGGAGGAGGAGAGGAGGAGAGGAGGAGGAGGAGGAGGAGGAGGAGGAGAAGGAGAGGAGGAGAGGAGGAGGAGGAGAGGAGGAGGAGAGGAGGAGGAGGAGGACAGGGGGAGGAGGAGGAGGAGCAGGAGAGGAGGAGGGAGGAGGAGAGGAAGAGGAGAGGAGGAGGAGGAGGAGAGGAGGATATGGAGGAGGAGAAGAAGATTGGGAGGAGGAGGAGAGGAGGAGGAGAGGAGGAGGAGAGGAGGAGAGAAGAGGAGAGGAGGAGGAGGAGGAGGAGAGGAGGAGGAGGAGGAGGACAGGAGGAGAGGAGGATATGGAGGAGGAGAAGAAGATTGGGAGGAGGAGGAGAGGAGGAGGAGAGGAGGAGAGAAGAGGAGAGGAGGAGGAGAGGAGGAGAGGAGGAGGAGAGGAGGAGGAGGAGGAGAGGAGGATATGGAGGAGGAGAAGAAGATTGGGAGGAGGAGGAGAGGAGGAGGAGAGGAGGAGGAGAGGAGGAGAGAAGAGGAGAGGAGGAGGAGGAGGAGGAGAGGGGAGGAGGAGGAGGAGGAGGAGGAGGAGAGGGGGAGGAGGAGGAGGAGGAGGAGGAGGAGGAGGAGGAGGAGGAGGAGGACGAGAGGAGGAGGAGAGGTGGAGAGGATAGGAGATGGGTTGAAGAGGAGAGGGGAGAAGGAGAGAGACGAGGAAAGAAGTCAGGAATGTTTTAAACCTCCCCAGTATGTTCCAAGCTCAGTTTACTGATGTCTGAACTGAGACAAGAGGAGAGGTTGGTATAGAATCAACACAGCCTGTATCTAGGAAGGTCTATATAGCCTAGTTCTATGTTAGTATAGATCAGACCAACAGCCTCTATATATATATATATATATATATATATACTATAAATACTGTCAGAAAAACACTGAGGACAGAAGAAGCTTAATGTGTTAAATTGAGAGAGGAGAGAGAGGAGAGAGAGAGAGGAGAGAGAGAGAGAGGAGAGAGAGAGAGAGAGAGAGAGAGAGAGTGAGTGAGATCAAGCGGAGCTGTTACTGACCATCCAGGGCTGACTGGTGGAGTCGTCTCAGCGTAACAGACGCAGGTCTGAAGCATCTCTGAGAAACACAGACAGAAAACAGCATAATATCAAACCACAGCTTACTGTTGCATATGAGTTACTGAATGACAGGTTCACAGTGTGAATCAAAACATGAAACATTGATGTAGACTCTCTTCCTTGGTTACTAAGGCACAATACTGTGCCAGATACTAAGCCAGAGGGTAACAATACTCTGCCAGATACAGAGCCAGAGGGTAACAATACTCTGATAGATACTGAGCCAGAGGGTAACAATACTATGCCAGATACAGAGCCAGAGGGTTACAATACTGTGCCAGATACAGAGCCAGAGGGTAACAATACTCTGCCAGATACTGAGCCAGAGGGTAACAATACTCTGCCAGATACTGAGCCAGAGGGTAACAATACTGTGCCAGATACTGAGCCAGAGGGTAACAATACTGTGCCAGATACTGAGCCAGAGGGTTACAATACTGTGCCAGATACTGAGCCAGAGGGTAACAATACTCTGCCAGATACTGAGCCAGAGGGTAACAATACTCTGCCAGATACTGAGCCAGAGGGTAACAATACTGTGCCAGATACTGAGCCAGAGGGTAACAATACTGTGCCAGATACTGAGCCAGAGGGTAACAATACTCTGCTAGATACTGAGCCAGAAACATGGCAGCAGAGCAACATATCAGCAGGAAACATTGTACCAGCACAACAGCACAACATGGTAGCAGCACAACAGCAAGACATGGTAGCAGCGCAACATGGTATCAGCAAAACATTGTAACAGCACAACACAGTGGCAACACAACATAGTAGCAGCATAAAATGGTAGCAGCACAACATGGTTAAAGCTCAACATGCCACAGACAGGTTTCTAGGTCTCTAACCTCTAACCTCTATTAATGTACTGACAGGTTTCTAGGTCTCTAACCTCTAACCTCTATTAATGTACTGACAGGTTTCTAGGTCTCTAACCTCTAACCTCTACTAATGTATTGACAGGTTTCTAGGTCTCTAACCTCTAACCTCTACTAATGTATTGACAGGTTTCTAGTTATCTAACCTCTAACCTCTACTATTGTACTGACAGGTTTCTAGGTCTCTAACCTCTAACCTCTACTAATGTACTGACAGGTTCCTAGTTATCTAACCTCTAACCTCTACTAATATACTGACAGGTTTCTAGGTCTCTAACCTCTAACCTCTACTAATGTACTGACAGATTTCTAGGTCTCTAACCTCTAACCTCTACTATTGTACTGACAGGTTTCTAGGTCTCTAACCTCTAACCTCTACTAATGTACTGACAGGTTTCTAGTTATCTAACCTCTAACCTCTACTAATATACTGACAGGTTTCTAGTTATCTAACCTCTAACCTCTACTAATGTACTGACAGATTTCTAGGTCTCTAACCTCTAACCTCTAACCTCTACTAATGTACTGACAGATTTCTAGTTATCTAACCTCTAACCTCTACTAATATACAGACAGGTTTCTAGGTCTCTAACCTCTAACCTCTAACCTCTACTAATATACTGACAGGTGTCTAGTTATCTAACCTCTAACCTCTAACCTCTATTAATGTACTGACAGGTTTCTAGGTCTCTAACCTCTAACCTCTACTAATGTACTGACAGGTTTCTAGTTATCTAACCTCTAACCTCTAACCTCTACTAATATACTGACAGGTTTCTAGGTCTCTAACCTCTAACCTCTACTAATGTACTGACAGGTTTCTAGTTATCTAACCTCTAACCTCTACTAATATACTGACAGGTTTCTAGTTATCTAACCTCTAACCTCTAACCTCTACTAATGTACTGACAGGTTTCTAGGTCTCTAACCTCTACTAATGTACTGACAGGTTTCTAGGTCTCTAACCTCTAACCTCTACTAATGTACTGACAGAGTTCTAGTTATCTAACCTCTAACCTCTACTAATGTACTGACAGGTTTCTAGGTCTCTAACCTCTAACCTCTAACCTCTACTAATGTACTGACAGGTTTCTAGGTCTCTAACCTCTAACCTCTACTAATGTACTGACAGGTTTCTAGTTATCTAACCTCTAACCTCTACTAATGTACTGACAGGTTTCTAGTTATCTAACCTCTAACCTCTACTAATGTACTGACAGGTTTCTAGGTCTCTAACCTCTAACCTCTACTAATGTACTGACAGGTTTCTAGGTCTCTAACCTCTAACCTCTACTAATGTACTGACAGGTTTCTAGGTCTCTAACCTCTAACCTCTACTAATGTACTGACAGGTTTCTAGGTCTCTAACACAATGAGGAAGTTGAACAGAAAGAGACCTATACATTTCAAACTAAATAATTTAATATAAGTCTCATATACTGTAGGTTATGCCTGGTGACCATATTGACTACATGACTGAGTCTTACCTGTACTTTCGAGAGCATGTCTGTCTGTCTGTCTGTCTGTCTGTCTTCACTCTCTCTGTTGTTCAACTCTTCCTCTGCTTGGTCGTTTTTGGATCTCTTCTCTCTGTTTCTCCTCTCTCTTCTTTGTCGGCGAGGGATCGATGGATGGGTGGATGATGTAGCGTAGGTAGGGAGGATGCAGGTTGTCTCTCAGGTGAGCTCTGCCTGTCTTTTATACTGCAGAATGGACAAAAGGTCTAAACTGATAGACAACAGGGAGAGGGGGAGGAACTTCCAAAACACCACCTCTATTCCAATCACAAGCTGAGATTTTTCCTCCTCATCATCATCATCAGAAGGAAGTAATTGACTTCTTAGGTAAGGTATGATGTCACCACTCAAGGGTGGGACCAGGGGAACTCCAGAAACTCCTCCCACCCTGAAGACAGGATATTTCTGGTGATAAACATCAACATTCCTCCAGAGCATCAGATTAACAGCCTTTCTCTCTCTCCGTCCCAGCATCACCTCTTCTCTCTCTCAGCCTGACAATCATCATTATCACCATCTTAACCACCGCCAGGTAAAAACTCTGTCTTACTTGTCACTGAATAATCTGTCCATCTCTTCCCTCTGTAAATACACTGTATAGGCTAGTTTCAGATCAAACAATATATTATATTAAAACATTCATGGCACGATTAGAAATAACATGTATTTGATGTAAATATGAATGTTAAAGAAAGTTAAAAACAGCTTTTAGCACCGTGGAGAAGTTGTCTGACAAGTTAGCAGAGACTCTCAGTGGAGAAATGGTAAAAAGTTGAGAGAGAGAGATGAGGACAGGAGAGCAGAGTGGAGAGTGAGAGAGAGAGAGTGAGAGAGTGGAGAGTAGAGAGTGAGAGCGAGTGTGAGTGAGAGAGAGAGAGAGTGAGTGAGAGAGAGAGTGAGTGAGAGAGAGAGAGAGAGAGAGAGGTCTGATATTAGTAGAAGACCTCTACTAAACTAAAAACAGTCCTCAACTTAATAATATACTTGATGTTTGACAGTCTAACAGATATACAGTATGACAGTCTAACAGATATACAGTATGACAGTCTAACAGATATACAGTATGACAGTCTAACAGATATACAGTATGACAGTCTAACAGATATACAGTATGACAGTCTAACAGATATACAGTATGACAGTCTAACAGATATACAGTATGACAGTCTAACAGATATACAGTATGACAGTCTAACAGATATACAGTATGACAGTCTAACAGATATACAGTATGACAGTCTAGCAGATATACAGTATGACAGTCTAACAGATATACAGTATGACAGTCTAACAGATATACAGTATGACAGTCTAACAGATATACAGTATGACAGTCTAACAGATATACAGTATGACAGTCTAACAGATATACAGTATGACAGTCTAACAGATATACAGTATGACAGTCTAACAGATATACAGTATGACAGTCTAACAGATATACAGTATGACAGTCTAACAGATATACAGTATGACAGTCTAACAGATATACATTATGACAGTCTAACAGATATACAGTATGACAGTCTAACAGATATACAGTATGACAGTCTAACAGATATACAGTATGACAGTCTAACAGATATACAGTATGACAGTCTAACAGATATACAGTATGACAGTCTAACAGATATACAGTATGACAGTCTAACAGATATACAGTATGACAGTCTAACAGATATACAGTATGACAGCCTAACAGATATACAGTATGACAGTCTAACAGATATACAGTATGACAGTTTACAAATATACAGTATGACAGTCTAACAGATATACAGTATGACAGTTTACAGATATACAGTATGACAGCCTAACAGATATACAGTATGACAGTCTAACAGATATACAGTATGACAGTCTAACAGATATACAGTATGACAGTCTAACAGATATACAGTATGACAGTCTAACAGATATACATTATGACAGTCTAACAGATATACAGTATGACAGTCTAACAGATATACAGTATGACAGTCTAACAGATATACAGTATGACAGTCTAACAGATATACATTATGACAGTCTAACAGATATACAGTATGACAGTCTAACAGATATACAGTATGACAGTCTAACAGATATACAGTATGACAGTCTAACAGATATACAGTATGACAGTCTAACAGATATACAGTATGACAGTCTAACAGATATACAGTATGACAGTCTAACAGA
>NC_143046.1:532500-632500 GCF_057628025.1 Oncorhynchus mykiss | reverse complement strand
GTTCCACTGTGTATTACTATCAGTTATATACAACAACATGATGATGGTTCCACTGTGTATTACTGTCAGTTATATACAACAACCTGATGATGGTTCCACTATGTATTACTGTCAGTTATATACAACATGATGATGGTTCCACTGTGTATTACTGTCAGTTATAAACACATGATGATGGTTCCACTGTTTATTACTGTCAGTTATATACAACATGATGATGATGGTTCCACTATGTAATACTGTCAGTTATATACAACATGATGATGGTTTCACTGTGTATTACTGTCAGTTATATACAACAACATGATGATGGTTCCACTATGTATTACTGTCAGTTATATACAACATGATGATGGTTCCACTGTTTTTTACTGTCAGTTATATACAACAACATGATGATGGTTCCACTGTGTATTACTGTCAGTTATATACAACAACATGATGATGGTTCCACTATGTAATACTGTCAGTTATATACAACATGATGATGGTTTCACTGTGTATTACTGTCAGTTATATACAACAACATGATGATGGTTCCACTATGTATTACTGTCAGTTATAAACAACATGATGATGGTTCCACTGTGTATTACTGTCAGTTATATACAACATGATGATGGTTCCACTGTGTATTACTGTCAGTTATATACCACATGATGATGGTTCCACTGTGTATTACTGTCAGTTATATACCACATGATGATGGTTCCACTGTGTATTACTGTCAGTTATATACCACATGATGATGGTTCCACTATGTAATACTGTCAGTTATATACAACATGATGATGGTTTCACTGTGTATTACTGTCAGTTATATACAACAACATGATGATGGTTCCACTATGTAATACTGTCAGTTATATACAACATGATGATGGTTTCACTGTGTATTACTGTCAGTTATATACAACAACATGATGATGGTTCCACTGTGTATTACTGTCAGTTATAAACACATGATGATGGTTCCACTGCTTATTACTGTCAGTTATATACAACATGATGATGGTTCCACTGTGTATTACTGTCAGTTATATACAACAACATGATGATGGTTCCACTGTGTATTACTGTCAGGTATATACAACAACAAGATGAAGGTTCCACTGTGTGTTACTGTCAGTTATATACGACATGATGATGGTTCCACTGTGTATTACTGTCAGTTATAAACAACATGATGAAGGTTCCAATGTGTATTACTGTCAGTTATATACAACATGATGATGGTTCCACTGTGTATTACTGTCAGTTATAAACAACATGATGAAGGTTCCAATGTGTATTACTGTCAGTTATATACAACATGATGATGGTTCCACTGTGTATTACTGTCAGTTATATACAACATGATGATGATGGTTCCACTGTGTATTAATGTCAGTTATATACAACATGATGATGATGGTTCCACTGTGTATTACTGTCAGTTATATACAACATGATGATGGTTCCACTGTGTATTACTGTCAGTTATATACAACATGAGGATGGTTCCACTGTGTATTACTGTCAGTTATATACAACATGATGATGGTTCCACTGTGTATTACTGTCAGTTATATACACCATGATGAAGGTTCCAATTTGTATTACTGTCAGTTATATACAACATGATGATGGTTCCACTGTGTATTACTGTCAGTTATATACAACAACCTAATGATGGTTCCACTATGTATTACTGTCAGTTATATACAACATGATGATGGTTTCACCGTGTATTACTGTCAGTTACATACAACAACATGATGATGGTTCCGCTATGTATTACTGTCAGTTATATACAACATGATGATGGTTCCACTGTGTATTACTGTCAGTTATAAACACATGATGATGGTTCCACTGCGTATTACTGTCAGTTATATACAACATGATGATGATGGTTCCACTATGTATTACTGTCAGTTATATACAACATGATGATGGTTCCACTATGTAATACTGTCAGTTATATACAACATGATGATGGTTTCACTGTGTATTACTGTCAGTTATATACAACAACATGATGATGGTTCCACTATGTATTACTGTCAGTTATATACAACATGATGATGGTTCCACTGTTTTTTACTGTCAGTTATATACAACAACATGATGATGGTTCCACTGTGTATTACTGTCAGTTATATACAACAACATGATGATGGTTCCACTATGTAATACTGTCAGTTATATACAACATGATGATGGTTTCACTGTGTATTACTGTCAGTTATATACAACAACATGATGATGGTTCCACTATGTAATACTGTCAGTTATATACAACATGATGATGGTTTCACTGTGTATTACTGTCAGTTATATACAACAACATGATGATGGTTCCACTATGTAATACTGTCAGTTATATACAACATGATGATGGTTTCACTGTGTATTACTGTCAGTTACATACAACAACATGATGATGGTTCCACTATGTATTACTGTCAGTTATATACAACATGATGATGGTTCCACTGTGTATTACTGTCAGTTATATACAACAACATGATGATGGTTCCACTATGTATTACTGTCAGTTATATACAACATGATGATGGTTCCACTGTGTATTACTGTCAGTTATATACCACATGATGATGGTTCCACTGTGTATTACTGTCAGTTATATACCACATGATGATGGTTCCACTGTGTATTACTGTCAGTTATATACCACATGATGATGGTTCCACTATGTATTACTGTCAGTTATAAACAACATAAGGATGGTTCCACTGCGTATTACTGTCAGTTATATACAACATGATGATTGTTCCACTGTGTATTACTGTCAGTTATATACAACATGATGATGGTTCCACTGTGTATTACTGTCAGTTATATACAACATGATGATTGTTCCACTGTGTATTACTGTCAGTTATATACAACAACATGATGATGGTTCCACTGTGTATTACTGTCAGTTATATACAACATGATGATGGTTCCACTGTGTATTACTGTCAGTTATAAACACATGATGATGGTTCCACTGCGTATTACTGTCAGTTATATACAACATGATGATGGTTCCATTGTGTATTACTGTCAGTTATATACAACAACATGATGATGGTTCCACTGTGTATTACTGTCAGGTATATACAACAACAAGATGAAGGTTCCACTGTGTGTTACTGTCAGTTATATACGACATGATGATGGTTCCACTGTGTATTACTGTCAGTTATATACAACATGATGAAGGTTCCAATGTGTATTACTGTCAGTTATATACAACATGATGATGGTTCCACTGTGTATTACTGTCAGTTATATACAACATGATGATGATGGTTCCACTGTGTATTAATGTCAGTTATATACAACATGATGATGATGGTTCCACTGTGTATTACTGTCAGTTATATACAACATGATGATTGTTCCACTGTGTATTACTGTCAGTTATATACAACATTATGATGGTTCCGCTATGTATTACTGTCAGTTATATACAACATGATGATGGTTCCACTGTGTATTACTGTCAGTTATAAACACATGATGATGGTTCCACTGCGTATTACTGTCAGTTATATACAACATGATGATGATGGTTCCACTATGTATTACTGTCAGTTATATACAACATGATGATGGTTCCACTATGTAATACTGTCAGTTATATACAACATGATGATGGTTTCACTGTGTATTACTGTCAGTTATATACAACAACATGATGATGGTTCCACTATGTATTACTGTCAGTTATATACAACATGATGATGGTTCCACTGTTTTTTACTCTCAGTTATATACAACAACATGATGATGGTTCCACTGTGTATTACTGTCAGTTATATACAACAACATGATGATGGTTCCACTATGTAATACTGTCAGTTATATACAACATGATGATGGTTTCACTGTGTATTACTGTCAGTTATATACAACAACATGATGATGGTTCCACTATGTAATACTGTCAGTTATATACAACATGATGATGGTTTCACTGTGTATTACTGTCAGTTATATACAACAACATGATGATGGTTCCACTATGTAATACTGTCAGTTATATACAACATGATGATGGTTTCACTGTGTATTACTGTCAGTTACATACAACAACATGATGATGGTTCCACTATGTATTACTGTCAGTTATATACAACATGATGATGGTTCCACTGTGTATTACTGTCAGTTATATACAACAACATGATGATGGTTCCACTATGTATTACTGTCAGTTATATACAACATGATGATGGTTCCACTGTGTATTACTGTCAGTTATATACCACATGATGATGGTTCCACTGTGTATTACTGTCAGTTATATACCACATGATGATGGTTCCACTGTGTATTACTGTCAGTTATATACCACATGATGATGGTTCCACTATGTATTACTGTCAGTTATAAACAACATAAGGATGGTTCCACTGCGTATTACTGTCAGTTATATACAACATGATGATTGTTCCACTGTGTATTACTGTCAGTTATATACAACATGATGATGGTTCCACTGTGTATTACTGTCAGTTATATACAACATGATGATTGTTCCACTGTGTATTACTGTCAGTTATATACAACAACATGATGATGGTTCCACTGTGTATTACTGTCAGTTATATACAACAACATGATGATGGTTCCACTGTGTATTACTGTCAGTTATAAACACATGATGATGGTTCCACTGCGTATTACTGTCAGTTATATACAACATGATGATGGTTCCATTGTGTATTACTGTCAGTTATATACAACAACATGATGATGGTTCCACTGTGTATTACTGTCAGGTATATACAACAACAAGATGAAGGTTCCACTGTGTGTTACTGTCAGTTATATACGACATGATGATGGTTCCACTGTGTATTACTGTCAGTTATATACAACATGATGAAGGTTCCAATGTGTATTACTGTCAGTTATATACAACATGATGATGGTTCCACTGTGTATTACTGTCAGTTATATACAACATGATGATGATGGTTCCACTGTGTATTAATGTCAGTTATATACAACATGATGATGATGGTTCCACTGTGTATTACTGTCAGTTATATACAACATGATGATGGTTCCACTGTGTATTACTGTCAGTTATATACAACATGATGAAGGTTCCAATTTGTATTACTGTCAGTTATATACAACATGATGATGGTTCCACTGTGTATTACTGTCAGTTATATACCACATGATGATGGTTCCACTGTGTATTACTGTCAGTTATATACAACAACATGATGATGTTTCCACTATGTAATACTGTCAGTTATATACAACATGATGATGGTTTCACTGTGTATTACTGTCAGTTATATACAACAACATGATGATGGTTCCACTATGTATTACTGTCAGTTATATACAACATGATGATGGTTCCACTGTTTTTTACTGTCAGTTATATACCACATGATGATGGTTCCACTGTGTATTACTGTCAGTTATATACAACAACATGATGATGGTTCAACTATGTATTACTGTCAGTTATATACAACATGATGATGGTTCCACTGTGTATTACTGTCAGTTAAAAACAACATGATGATGGTTCCACTGCGTATTACTGTCAGTTATATACAACATGATGATGGTTTCACTGTGAATTACTGTCAGTTATATACAACAACATGATGATGGTTCCACTATGTATTACTGTCAGTTATATACAACATGATGATGGTTCCACTGTGTATTACTGTCAGTTATATACCACATGATGATGGTTCCACTGTGTATTACTGTCAGTTATATACAACAACATGATGATGGTTCCACTGTGTATTACTGTCAGTTATATACAACAACCTGATGATGGTTCCACTATGTATTACTGTCAGTTATATACAACATGATGATGGTTTCACCGTGTATTACTGTCAGTTACATACAACAACATGATGATGATTCCGCTATGTATTACTGTCAGTTATATACAACATGATGATGGTTCCACTGTGTATTACTGTCAGTTATAAACACATGATGATGGTTCCACTGCGTATTACTGTCAGTTATATACAACAACATGATGATGGTTCCACTGTGTATTACTGTCAGTTATATACAACAACATGATGATGGTTCCACTGTGTATTACTGTCAGGTATATACAACAACAAGATGATGGTTCCACTGTGTATTACTGTCAGTTATATACGACATGATGATGGTTCCACTGTGTATTACTGTCAGTTATATACAACATGATGATGGTTCCACTGTGTATTACTGTCAGTTATATAAAACATGATGATGATGGTTCCACTGTGTATTAATGTCAGTTATATACAACATGATGATGATGGTTCCACTGTGTATTACTGTCAGTTATATACAACATGATGATGGTTCCACTGTGTATTACTGTCAGTTATATACAACATGATGATGGTTCCACTGTGTATTACTGTCAGTTATATACCACATGGTGATGGTTCCACTGTGTATTACTGTCAGTTATATACAACAACATGATGATGGTTCCACTATGCAATAATGTCAGTTATATACAACATGATGATGGTTCCACTATGTATTACTGTCAGTTATATACAACATGATGATGGTTCCACTGTGTATTACTGTCAGTTATAAACAACATGATGATGGTTCCACTGTGTATTACTGTCAGTTATAAACAACATGATGATGGTTCCACTGTGTATTACTGTCAGTTATAAACAACATGATGATGGTTCCACTATGTATTACTGTCAGTTATATACCACATGATGATGGTTCCATTGTGTATTACTGTCAGTTATATACAACAACATGATGATGGTTCCACTGTGTATTACTGTCAGGTATATACAACAACAAGATGAAGGTTCCACTGTGTGTTACTGTCAGTTATATACGACATGATGATGGTTCCACTGTGTATTACTGTCAGTTATATACAACATGATGAAGGTTCCAATGTGTATTACTGTCAGTTATATACAACATGATGATGGTTCCACTGTGTATTACTGTCAGTTATATACAACATGATGATGATGGTTCCACTGTGTATTAATGTCAGTTATATACAACATGATGATGATGGTTCCACTGTGTATTACTGTCAGTTATATACAACATGATGATGGTTCCACTGTGTATTACTGTCAGTTATATACAACATGATGAAGGTTCCAATTTGTATTACTGTCAGTTATATACAACATGATGATGGTTCCACTGTGTATTACTGTCAGTTATATACCACATGATGATGGTTCCACTGTGTATTACTGTCAGTTATATACAACAACATGATGATGTTTCCACTATGTAATACTGTCAGTTATATACAACATGATGATGGTTTCACTGTGTATTACTGTCAGTTATATACAACAACATGATGATGGTTCCACTATGTATTACTGTCAGTTATATACAACATGATGATGGTTCCACTGTTTTTTACTGTCAGTTATATACCACATGATGATGGTTCCACTGTGTATTACTGTCAGTTATATACAACAACATGATGATGGTTCAACTATGTATTACTGTCAGTTATATACAACATGATGATGGTTCCACTGTGTATTACTGTCAGTTAAAAACAACATGATGATGGTTCCACTGCGTATTACTGTCAGTTATATACAACATGATGATGGTTCCACTGTGTATTACTGTCAGTTATATACCACATGATGATGGTTCCACTGTGTATTACTGTCAGTTATATACAACAACATGATGATGGTTCCACTATGTATTACTGTCAGTTATATACAACATGATGATGGTTCCACTGTGTATTACTGTCAGTTATATACCACATGATGATGGTTCCACTGTGTATTACTGTCAGTTATATACAACAATATGATGATGGTTCCACTGTGTATTACTGTCAGTTATATACAACAACCTGATGATGGTTCCACTATGTATTACTGTCAGTTATATACAACATGATGATGGTTTCACCGTGTATTACTGTCAGTTACATACAACAACATGATGATGATTCCGCTATGTATTACTGTCAGTTATATACAACATGATGATGGTTCCACTGTGTATTACTGTCAGTTATAAACACATGATGATGGTTCCACTGCGTATTACTGTCAGTTATATACAACAACATGATGATGGTTCCACTGTGTATTACTGTCAGTTATATACAACAATATGATGATGGTTCCACTGTGTATTACTGTCAGTTATATACAACAACCTGATGATGGTTCCACTATGTATTACTGTCAGTTATATACAACATGATGATGGTTTCACCGTGTATTACTGTCAGTTACATACAACAACATGATGATGATTCCGCTATGTATTACTGTCAGTTATATACAACATGATGATGGTTCCACTGTGTATTACTGTCAGTTATAAACACATGATGATGGTTCCACTGCGTATTACTGTCAGTTATATACAACAACATGATGATGGTTCCACTGTGTATTACTGTCAGTTATATACAACAACATGATGATGGTTCCACTGTGTATTACTGTCAGGTATATACAACAACAAGATGATGGTTCCACTGTGTATTACTGTCAGTTATATACGACATGATGATGGTTCCACTGTGTATTACTGTCAGTTATATACAACATGATGATGGTTCCACTGTGTATTACTGTCAGTTATATAAAACATGATGATGATGGTTCCACTGTGTATTAATGTCAGTTATATACAACATGATGATGATGGTTCCACTGTGTATTACTGTCAGTTATATACAACATGATGATGGTTCCACTGTGTATTACTGTCAGTTATATACAACATGATGATGGTTCCACTGTGTATTACTGTCAGTTATATACCACATGGTGATGGTTCCACTGTGTATTACTGTCAGTTATATACAACAACATGATGATGGTTCCACTATGCAATAATGTCAGTTATATACAACATGATGATGGTTCCACTATGTATTACTGTCAGTTATATACAACATGATGATGGTTCCACTGTGTATTACTGTCAGTTATAAACAACATGATGATGGTTCCACTGTGTATTACTGTCAGTTATAAACAACATGATGATGGTTCCACTGTGTATTACTGTCAGTTATAAACAACATGATGATGGTTCCACTATGTATTACTGTCAGTTATATACCACATGATGATGGTTCCACTGTGTATTACTGTCAGTTATATACAACAACATGATGATGGTTCCACTATGTATTACTGTCAGTTATATACAACATGATGATGGTTCCACTGTGTATTACTGTCAGTTATATACCACATGATGATGGTTCCACTGTGTATTACTGTCAGTTATATACAACAACATGATGATGGTTCCACTATGTAATACTGTCAGTTATATACAACATGATGATGGTTTCACTGTGTATTACTGTCAGTTATATACAACAACATGATGATGGTTCCACTATGTATTACTGTCAGTTATATACAACATGATGATGGTTCAACTGTGTATTACTGTCAGTTATAAACAACATAATGATGGTTCCACTGTGTATTACTGTCAGTTATATACAACATGATGAAGGTTCCAATTTGTATTACTGTCAGTTATATACAACATGATGATGGTTCCACTGTGTATTACTGTCAGTTATATACCACATGATGATGGTTCCACTGTGTATTACTGTCAGTTATATACAACAACATGATGATGGTTCCACTATGTAATACTGTCAGTTATATACAACATGATGATGGTTTCACTGTGTATTACTGTCAGTTATATACAACAACATGATGATGGTTCCACTATGTATTACTGTCAGTTATATACAACATGATGATGGTTCCACTGTGTTTTACTGTCAGTTATAAACAACATGATGATGGTTCCACTGCGTATTACTGTCAGTTATATACAACATGATGATGGTTTCACTGTGAATTACTGTCAGTTATATACAACAACATGATGATGGTTCCACTATGTATTACTGTCAGTTATATACAACATGATGATGGTTCCACTGTGTATTACTGTCAGTTATATACCACATGATGATGGTTCCACTGTGTATTACTGTCAGTTATATACAACAACATGATGATGGTTCCACTATGTATTACTGTCAGTTATATACAACATGATGATGGTTTCACTGTGTATTACTGTCAGTTACATACAACAACATGACGATGGTTCCACTATGTATTACTGTCAGTTATATACAACATGATGATGGTTCCACTGTGTATTACTGTCAGTTATATACAACAACATGATGATGGTTCCACTATGTATTACTGTCAGTTATATACAACATGATGATGGTTCCACTGTGTATTACTGTCAGTTATATACCACATGATGATGGTTCCACTGTGTATTACTGTCAGTTATATACCACATGATGATGGTTCCACTGTGTATTACTGTCAGTTATATACCACATGATGATGGTTCCACTATGTATTACTGTCAGTTATAAACAACATAAGGATGGTTCCACTGCGTATTACTGTCAGTTATATACAACATGATGATTGTTCCACTGTGTATTACTGTCAGTTATATACAACATGATGATGGTTCCACTGTGTATTACTGTCAGTTATATACAACATGATGATTGTTCCACTGTGTATTACTGTCAGTTATATACAACAACATGATGATGGTTCCACTGTGTATTACTGTCAGTTATATACAACATGATGATGGTTCCACTGTGTATTACTGTCAGTTATAAACACATGATGATGGTTCCACTGCGTATTACTGTCAGTTATATACAACATGATGATGGTTCCATTGTGTATTACTGTCAGTTATATACAACAACATGATGATGGTTCCACTGTGTATTACTGTCAGGTATATACAACAACAAGATGAAGGTTCCACTGTGTGTTACTGTCAGTTATATACGACATGATGATGGTTCCACTGTGTATTACTGTCAGTAATATACAACATGATGAAGGTTCCAATGTGTATTACTGTCAGTTATATACAACATGATGATGGTTCCACTGTGTATTACTGTCAGTTATATACAACATGATGATGATGGTTCCACTGTGTATTAATGTCAGTTATATACAACATGATGATGATGGTTCCACTGTGTATTACTGTCAGTTATATACAACATGATGATGGTTCCACTGTGTATTACTGTCAGTTATATACAACATGATGAAGGTTCCAATTTGTATTACTGTCAGTTATATACAACATGATGATGGTTCCACTGTGTATTACTGTCAGTTATATACCACATGATGATGGTTCCACTGTGTATTACTGTCAGTTATATACCACATGATGATGGTTCCACTGTGTATTACTGTCAGTTATATACAACATGATGATGGTTTCACTGTGTATTACTGTCAGTTACATACAACAACATGATGATGGTTCCACTATGTATTACTGTCAGTTATATACAACATGATGATGGTTCCACTGTGTATTACTGTCAGTTATATACAACAACATGATGATGGTTCCACTATGTATTACTGTCAGTTATATACAACATGATGATGGTTTCACTGTGTATTACTGTCAGTTACATACAACAACATGATGATGGTTCCACTATGTATTACTGTCAGTTATATACAACATGATTATGGTTCCACTGTGTATTACTGTCAGTTATATACAACAACATGATGATGGTTCCACTATGTATTACTGTCAGTTATATACCACATGATGATGGTTCCACTGTGTATTACTGTCAGTTATATACCACATGATGATGGTTCCACTGTGTATTACTGTCAGTTATATACCACATGATGATGGTTCCACTATGTATTACTGTCAGTTATAAACAACATAAGGATGGTTCCACTGTGTATTACTGTCAGTTATATACAACATGATGATTGTTCCACTGTGTATTACTGTCAGTTATATACAACAACATGATGATGGTTCCACTGTGTATTACTGTCAGTTATATACAACATGATGATGGTTCCACTGTGTATTACTGTCAGTTATAAACACATGATGATGGTTCCACTGCGTATTACTGTCAGTTATATACAACATGATGATGGTTCCATTGTGTATTACTGTCAGTTATATACAACAACATGATGATGGTTCCACTGTGTATTACTGTCAGGTATATACAACAACAAGATGAAGGTTCCACTGTGTGTTACTGTCAGTTATATACGACATGATGATGGTTCCACTGTGTATTACTGTCAGTTATATACAACATGATGATGGTTCCACTGTGTATTACTGTCAGTTATATACAACATGATGATGATGGTTCCACTGTGTATTAATGTCAGTTATATACAACATGATGATGATGGTTCCACTGTGTATTACTGTCAGTTATATACAACATGATGATGGTTCCACTGTGTATTACTGTCAGTTATATACAACATGATGAAGGTTCCAATTTGTATTACTGTCAGTTATATACAACATGATGATGGTTCCACTGTGTATTACTGTCAGTTATATACCACATGATGATGGTTCCACTGTGTATTACTGTCAGTTATATACAACAACATGATGATGTTTCCACTATGTAATACTCTCAGTTATATACAACATGATGATGGTTTCACTGTGTATTACTGTCAGTTATATACAACAACATGATGATGGTTCCACTATGTATTACTGTCAGTTATATACAACATGATGATGGTTCCACTGTGTATTACTGTCAGTTATATACAACAACATGATGATGGTTCCACTATGTATTACTGTCAGTTATATACAACATGATGATGGTTCCACTGTGTATTACTGTCAGTTATATACCACATGATGATGGTTCCACTGTGTATTACTGTCAGTTATATACCACATGATGATGGTTCCACTGTGTATTACTGTCAGTTATATACCACATGATGATGGTTCCACTATGTATTACTGTCAGTTATAAACAACATAAGGATGGTTCCACTGCGTATTACTGTCAGTTATATACAACATGATGATTGTTCCACTGTGTATTACTGTCAGTTATATACAACATGATGATGGTTCCACTGTGTATTACTGTCAGTTATATACAACATGATGATTGTTCCACTGTGTATTACTGTCAGTTATATACAACAACATGATGATGGTTCCACTGTGTATTACTGTCAGTTATATACAACATGATGATGGTTCCACTGTGTATTACTGTCAGTTATAAACACATGATGATGGTTCCACTGCGTATTACTGTCAGTTATATACAACATGATGATGGTTCCATTGTGTATTACTGTCAGTTATATACAACAACATGATGATGGTTCCACTGTGTATTACTGTCAGGTATATACAACAACAAGATGAAGGTTCCACTGTGTGTTACTGTCAGTTATATACGACATGATGATGGTTCCACTGTGTATTACTGTCAGTAATATACAACATGATGAAGGTTCCAATGTGTATTACTGTCAGTTATATACAACATGATGATGGTTCCACTGTGTATTACTGTCAGTTATATACAACATGATGATGATGGTTCCACTGTGTATTAATGTCAGTTATATACAACATGATGATGATGGTTCCACTGTGTATTACTGTCAGTTATATACAACATGATGATGGTTCCACTGTGTATTACTGTCAGTTATATACAACATGATGAAGGTTCCAATTTGTATTACTGTCAGTTATATACAACATGATGATGGTTCCACTGTGTATTACTGTCAGTTATATACCACATGATGATGGTTCCACTGTGTATTACTGTCAGTTATATACCACATGATGATGGTTCCACTGTGTATTACTGTCAGTTATATACAACATGATGATGGTTTCACTGTGTATTACTGTCAGTTACATACAACAACATGATGATGGTTCCACTATGTATTACTGTCAGTTATATACAACATGATGATGGTTCCACTGTGTATTACTGTCAGTTATATACAACAACATGATGATGGTTCCACTATGTATTACTGTCAGTTATATACAACATGATGATGGTTTCACTGTGTATTACTGTCAGTTACATACAACAACATGATGATGGTTCCACTATGTATTACTGTCAGTTATATACAACATGATTATGGTTCCACTGTGTATTACTGTCAGTTATATACAACAACATGATGATGGTTCCACTATGTATTACTGTCAGTTATATACGACATGATGATGGTTCCACTGTGTATTACTGTCAGTTATATACAACATGATGATGGTTCCACTGTGTATTACTGTCAGTTATATACAACATGATGATGATGGTTCCACTGTGTATTAATGTCAGTTATATACAACATGATGATGATGGTTCCACTGTGTATTACTGTCAGTTATATACAACATGATGATGGTTCCACTGTGTATTACTGTCAGTTATATACAACATGATGAAGGTTCCAATTTGTATTACTGTCAGTTATATACAACATGATGATGGTTCCACTGTGTATTACTGTCAGTTATATACCACATGATGATGGTTCCACTGTGTATTACTGTCAGTTATATACAACAACATGATGATGGTTCCACTATGTATTACTGTCAGTTATATACAACATGATGATGGTTTCACTGTGTATTACTGTCAGTTACATACAACAACATGACGATGGTTCCACTATGTATTACTGTCAGTTATATACAACATGATGATGGTTCCACTGTGTATTACTGTCAGTTATATACAACAACATGATGATGGTTCCACTATGTATTACTGTCAGTTATATACAACATGATGATGGTTCCACTGTGTATTACTGTCAGTTATATACCACATGATGATGGTTCCACTGTGTATTACTGTCAGTTATATACCACATGATGATGGTTCCACTGTGTATTACTGTCAGTTATATACCACATGATGATGGTTCCACTATGTATTACTGTCAGTTATAAACAACATAAGGATGGTTCCACTGCGTATTACTGTCAGTTATATACAACATGATGATTGTTCCACTGTGTATTACTGTCAGTTATATACAACATGATGATGGTTCCACTGTGTATTACTGTCAGTTATATACAACATGATGATTGTTCCACTGTGTATTACTGTCAGTTATATACAACAACATGATGATGGTTCCACTGTGTATTACTGTCAGTTATATACAACATGATGATGGTTCCACTGTGTATTACTGTCAGTTATAAACACATGATGATGGTTCCACTGCGTATTACTGTCAGTTATATACAACATGATGATGGTTCCATTGTGTATTACTGTCAGTTATATACAACAACATGATGATGGTTCCACTGTGTATTACTGTCAGGTATATACAACAACAAGATGAAGGTTCCACTGTGTGTTACTGTCAGTTATATACGACATGATGATGGTTCCACTGTGTATTACTGTCAGTAATATACAACATGATGAAGGTTCCAATGTGTATTACTGTCAGTTATATACAACATGATGATGGTTCCACTGTGTATTACTGTCAGTTATATACAACATGATGATGATGGTTCCACTGTGTATTAATGTCAGTTATATACAACATGATGATGATGGTTCCACTGTGTATTACTGTCAGTTATATACAACATGATGATGGTTCCACTGTGTATTACTGTCAGTTATATACAACATGATGAAGGTTCCAATTTGTATTACTGTCAGTTATATACAACATGATGATGGTTCCACTGTGTATTACTGTCAGTTATAAACACATGATGATGGTTCCACTGCGTATTACTGTCAGTTATATACAACATGATGATGGTTCCATTGTGTATTACTGTCAGTTATATACAACAACATGATGATGGTTCCACTGTGTATTACTGTCAGGTATATACAACAACAAGATGAAGGTTCCACTGTGTGTTACTGTCAGTTATATACGACATGATGATGGTTCCACTGTGTATTACTGTCAGTAATATACAACATGATGAAGGTTCCAATGTGTATTACTGTCAGTTATATACAACATGATGATGGTTACACTGTGTATTACTGTCAGTTATATACAACATGATGATGATGGTTCCACTGTGTATTAATGTCAGTTATATACAACATGATGATGATGGTTCCACTGTGTATTACTGTCAGTTATATACAACATGATGATGGTTCCACTGTGTATTACTGTCAGTTATATACAACATGATGAAGGTTCCAATTTGTATTACTGTCAGTTATATACAACATGATGATGGTTCCACTGTGTATTACTGTCAGTTATATACCACATGATGATGGTTCCACTGTGTATTACTGTCAGTTATATACCACATGATGATGGTTCCACTGTGTATTACTGTCAGTTATATACAACATGATGATGGTTTCACTGTGTATTACTGTCAGTTACATACAACAACATGATGATGGTTCCACTATGTATTACTGTCAGTTATATACAACATGATGATGGTTCCACTGTGTATTACTGTCAGTTATATACAACAACATGATGATGGTTCCACTATGTATTACTGTCAGTTATATACAACATGATGATGGTTTCACTGTGTATTACTGTCAGTTACATACAACAACATGATGATGGTTCCACTATGTATTACTGTCAGTTATATACAACATGATTATGGTTCCACTGTGTATTACTGTCAGTTATATACAACAACATGATGATGGTTCCACTATGTATTACTGTCAGTTATATACCACATGATGATGGTTCCACTGTGTATTACTGTCAGTTATATACAACATGATGATGGTTCCACTGTGTATTACTGTCAGTTATATACAACATGATGAAGGTTCCAATTTGTATTACTGTCAGTTATATACAACATGATGATGGTTCCACTGTGTATTACTGTCAGTTATATACCACATGATGATGGTTCCACTGTGTATTACTGTCAGTTATATACCACATGATGATGGTTCCACTGTGTATTACTGTCAGTTATATACAACATGATGATGGTTTCACTGTGTATTACTGTCAGTTACATACAACAACATGATGATGGTTCCACTATGTATTACTGTCAGTTATATACAACATGATGATGGTTCCACTGTGTATTACTGTCAGTTATATACAACAACATGATGATGGTTCCACTATGTATTACTGTCAGTTATATACAACATGATGATGGTTTCACTGTGTATTACTGTCAGTTACATACAACAACATGATGATGGTTCCACTATGTATTACTGTCAGTTATATACAACATGATTATGGTTCCACTGTGTATTACTGTCAGTTATATACAACAACATGATGATGGTTCCACTATGTATTACTGTCAGTTATATACCACATGATGATGGTTCCACTGTGTATTACTGTCAGTTATATACCACATGATGATGGTTCCACTGTGTATTACTGTCAGTTATATACCACATGATGATGGTTCCACTATGTATTACTGTCAGTTATAAACAACATAAGGATGGTTCCACTGCGTATTACTGTCAGTTATATACAACATGATGATTGTTCCACTGTGTATTACTGTCAGTTATATACAACATGATGATGGTTCCACTGTGTATTACTGTCAGTTATATACAACATGATGATTGTTCCACTGTGTATTACTGTCAGTTATATACAACAACATGATGATGGTTCCACTGTGTATTACTGTCAGTTATATACAACATGATGATGGTTCCACTGTGTATTACTGTCAGTTATAAACACATGATGATGGTTCCACTGCGTATTACTGTCAGTTATATACAACATGATGATGGTTCCATTGTGTATTACTGTCAGTTATATACCACATGATGATGGTTCCACTATGTATTACTGTCAGTTATAAACAACATAAGGATGGTTCCACTGTGTATTACTGTCAGTTATATACAACATGATGATTGTTCCACTGTGTATTACTGTCAGTTATATACAACATGATGATGGTTCCACTGTGTATTACTGTCAGTTATATACAACATGATGATTGTTCCACTGTGTATTACTGTCAGTTATATACAACAACATGATGATGGTTCCACTGTGTATTACTGTCAGTTATATACAACATGATGATGGTTCCACTGTGTATTACTGTCAGTTATAAACACATGATGATGGTTCCACTGCGTATTACTGTCAGTTATATTCAACATGATGATGGTTCCATTGTGTATTACTGTCAGTTATATACAACAACATGATGATGGTTCCACTGTGTATTACTGTCAGGTATATACAACAACAAGATGAAGGTTCCACTGTGTGTTACTGTCAGTTATATACGACATGATGATGGTTCCACTGTGTATTACTGTCAGTTATATACAACATGATGATGGTTCCACTGTGTATTACTGTCAGTTATATACAACATGATGATGATGGTTCCACTGTGTATTAATGTCAGTTATATACAACATGATGATGATGGTTCCACTGTGTATTACTGTCAGTTATATACAACATGATGATGGTTCCACTGTGTATTACTGTCAGTTATATACAACATGATGAAGGTTCCAATTTGTATTACTGTCAGTTATATACAACATGATGATGGTTCCACTGTGTATTACTGTCAGTTATATACCACATGATGATGGTTCCACTGTGTATTACTGTCAGTTATATACAACAACATGATGATGTTTCCACTATGTAATACTCTCAGTTATATACAACATGATGATGGTTTCACTGTGTATTACTGTCAGTTATATACAACAACATGATGATGGTTCCACTATGTATTACTGTCAGTTATATACAACATGATGATGGTTCCACTGTGTATTACTGTCAGTTATATACAACAACATGATGATGGTTCCACTATGTATTACTGTCAGTTATATACAACATGATGATGGTTCCACTGTGTATTACTGTCAGTTATATACCACATGATGATGGTTCCACTGTGTATTACTGTCAGTTATATACCACATGATGATGGTTCCACTGTGTATTACTGTCAGTTATATACCACATGATGATGGTTCCACTATGTATTACTGTCAGTTATAAACAACATAAGGATGGTTCCACTGCGTATTACTGTCAGTTATATACAACATGATGATTGTTCCACTGTGTATTACTGTCAGTTATATACAACATGATGATGGTTCCACTATGTATTACTGTCAGTTATAAACAACATAAGGATGGTTCCACTGCGTATTACTGTCAGTTATATACAACATGATGATTGTTCCACTGTGTATTACTGTCAGTTATATACAACATGATGATGGTTCCACTGTGTATTACTGTCAGTTATATACAACATGATGATTGTTCCACTGTGTATTACTGTCAGTTATATACAACAACATGATGATGGTTCCACTGTGTATTACTGTCAGTTATATACAACATGATGATGGTTCCACTGTGTATTACTGTCAGTTATAAACACATGATGATGGTTCCACTGCGTATTACTGTCAGTTATATACAACATGATGATGGTTCCATTGTGTATTACTGTCAGTTATATACAACAACATGATGATGGTTCCACTGTGTATTACTGTCAGGTATATACAACAACAAGATGAAGGTTCCACTGTGTGTTACTGTCAGTTATATACGACATGATGATGGTTCCACTGTGTATTACTGTCAGTAATATACAACATGATGAAGGTTCCAATGTGTATTACTGTCAGTTATATACAACATGATGATGGTTCCACTGTGTATTACTGTCAGTTATATACAACATGATGATGATGGTTCCACTGTGTATTAATGTCAGTTATATACAACATGATGATGATGGTTCCACTGTGTATTACTGTCAGTTATATACAACATGATGATGGTTCCACTGTGTATTACTGTCAGTTATATACAACATGATGAAGGTTCCAATTTGTATTACTGTCAGTTATATACAACATGATGATGGTTCCACTGTGTATTACTGTCAGTTATAAACACATGATGATGGTTCCACTGCGTATTACTGTCAGTTATATACAACATGATGATGGTTCCATTGTGTATTACTGTCAGTTATATACAACAACATGATGATGGTTCCACTGTGTATTACTGTCAGGTATATACAACAACAAGATGAAGGTTCCACTGTGTGTTACTGTCAGTTATATACGACATGATGATGGTTCCACTGTGTATTACTGTCAGTAATATACAACATGATGAAGGTTCCAATGTGTATTACTGTCAGTTATATACAACATGATGATGGTTACACTGTGTATTACTGTCAGTTATATACAACATGATGATGATGGTTCCACTGTGTATTAATGTCAGTTATATACAACATGATGATGATGGTTCCACTGTGTATTACTGTCAGTTATATACAACATGATGATGGTTCCACTGTGTATTACTGTCAGTTATATACAACATGATGAAGGTTCCAATTTGTATTACTGTCAGTTATATACAACATGATGATGGTTCCACTGTGTATTACTGTCAGTTATATACCACATGATGATGGTTCCACTGTGTATTACTGTCAGTTATATACCACATGATGATGGTTCCACTGTGTATTACTGTCAGTTATATACAACATGATGATGGTTTCACTGTGTATTACTGTCAGTTACATACAACAACATGATGATGGTTCCACTATGTATTACTGTCAGTTATATACAACATGATGATGGTTCCACTGTGTATTACTGTCAGTTATATACAACAACATGATGATGGTTCCACTATGTATTACTGTCAGTTATATACAACATGATGATGGTTTCACTGTGTATTACTGTCAGTTACATACAACAACATGATGATGGTTCCACTATGTATTACTGTCAGTTATATACAACATGATTATGGTTCCACTGTGTATTACTGTCAGTTATATACAACAACATGATGATGGTTCCACTATGTATTACTGTCAGTTATATACCACATGATGATGGTTCCACTGTGTATTACTGTCAGTTATATACAACATGATGATGGTTCCACTGTGTATTACTGTCAGTTATATACAACATGATGAAGGTTCCAATTTGTATTACTGTCAGTTATATACAACATGAAGATGGTTCCACTGTGTATTACTGTCAGTTATATACCACATGATGATGGTTCCACTGTGTATTACTGTCAGTTATATACCACATGATGATGGTTCCACTGTGTATTACTGTCAGTTATATACAACATGATGATGGTTTCACTGTGTATTACTGTCAGTTACATACAACAACATGATGATGGTTCCACTATGTATTACTGTCAGTTATATACAACATGATGATGGTTCCACTGTGTATTACTGTCAGTTATATACAACAACATGATGATGGTTCCACTATGTATTACTGTCAGTTATATACAACATGATGATGGTTTCACTGTGTATTACTGTCAGTTACATACAACAACATGATGATGGTTCCACTATGTATTACTGTCAGTTATATACAACATGATTATGGTTCCACTGTGTATTACTGTCAGTTATATACAACAACATGATGATGGTTCCACTATGTATTACTGTCAGTTATATACCACATGATGATGGTTCCACTGTGTATTACTGTCAGTTATATACCACATGATGATGGTTCCACTGTGTATTACTGTCAGTTATATACCACATGATGATGGTTCCACTATGTATTACTGTCAGTTATAAACAACATAAGGATGGTTCCACTGCGTATTACTGTCAGTTATATACAACATGATGATTGTTCCACTGTGTATTACTGTCAGTTATATACAACATGATGATGGTTCCACTGTGTATTACTGTCAGTTATATACAACATGATGATTGTTCCACTGTGTATTACTGTCAGTTATATACAACAACATGATGATGGTTCCACTGTGTATTACTGTCAGTTATATACAACATGATGATGGTTCCACTGTGTATTACTGTCAGTTATAAACACATGATGATGGTTCCACTGCGTATTACTGTCAGTTATATACAACATGATGATGGTTCCATTGTGTATTACTGTCAGTTATATACCACATGATGATGGTTCCACTATGTATTACTGTCAGTTATAAACAACATAAGGATGGTTCCACTGCGTATTACTGTCAGTTATATACAACATGATGATTGTTCCACTGTGTATTACTGTCAGTTATATACAACATGATGATGGTTCCACTGTGTATTACTGTCAGTTATATACAACATGATGATTGTTCCACTGTGTATTACTGTCAGTTATATACAACAACATGATGATGGTTCCACTGTGTATTACTGTCAGTTATATACAACATGATGATGGTTCCACTGTGTATTACTGTCAGTTATAAACACATGATGATGGTTCCACTGCGTATTACTGTCAGTTATATACAACATGATGATGGTTCCATTGTGTATTACTGTCAGTTATATACAACAACATGATGATGGTTCCACTGTGTATTACTGTCAGGTATATACAACAACAAGATGAAGGTTCCACTGTGTGTTACTGTCAGTTATATACGACATGATGATGGTTCCACTGTGTATTACTGTCAGTTATATACAACATGATGATGGTTCCACTGTGTATTACTGTCAGTTATATACAACATGATGATGATGGTTCCACTGTGTATTAATGTCAGTTATATACAACATGATGATGATGGTTCCACTGTGTATTACTGTCAGTTATATACAACATGATGATGGTTCCACTGTGTATTACTGTCAGTTATATACAACATGATGAAGGTTCCAATTTGTATTACTGTCAGTTATATACAACATGATGATGGTTCCACTGTGTATTACTGTCAGTTATATACCACATGATGATGGTTCCACTGTGTATTACTGTCAGTTATATACAACAACATGATGATGTTTCCACTATGTAATACTCTCAGTTATATACAACATGATGATGGTTTCACTGTGTATTACTGTCAGTTATATACAACAACATGATGATGGTTCCACTATGTATTACTGTCAGTTATATACAACATGATGATGGTTCCACTGTGTATTACTGTCAGTTATATACAACAACATGATGATGGTTCCACTATGTATTACTGTCAGTTATATACAACATGATGATGGTTCCACTGTGTATTACTGTCAGTTATATACCACATGATGATGGTTCCACTGTGTATTACTGTCAGTTATATACCACATGATGATGGTTCCACTGTGTATTACTGTCAGTTATATACCACATGATGATGGTTCCACTATGTATTACTGTCAGTTATAAACAACATAAGGATGGTTCCACTGCGTATTACTGTCAGTTATATACAACATGATGATTGTTCCACTGTGTATTACTGTCAGTTATATACAACATGATGATGGTTCCACTGTGTATTACTGTCAGTTATATACAACATGATGATTGTTCCACTGTGTATTACTGTCAGTTATATACAACAACATGATGATGGTTCCACTGTGTATTACTGTCAGTTATATACAACATGATGATGGTTCCACTGTGTATTACTGTCAGTTATAAACACATGATGATGGTTCCACTGCGTATTACTGTCAGTTATATACAACATGATGATGGTTCCATTGTGTATTACTGTCAGTTATATACAACAACATGATGATGGTTCCACTGTGTATTACTGTCAGGTATATACAACAACAAGATGAAGGTTCCACTGTGTGTTACTGTCAGTTATATACGACATGATGATGGTTCCACTGTGTATTACTGTCAGTAATATACAACATGATGAAGGTTCCAATGTGTATTACTGTCAGTTATATACAACATGATGATGGTTCCACTGTGTATTACTGTCAGTTATATACAACATGATGATGATGGTTCCACTGTGTATTAATGTCAGTTATATACAACATGATGATGATGGTTCCACTGTGTATTACTGTCAGTTATATACAACATGATGATGGTTCCACTGTGTATTACTGTCAGTTATATACAACATGATGAAGGTTCCAATTTGTATTACTGTCAGTTATATACAACATGATGATGGTTCCACTGTGTATTACTGTCAGTTATATACCACATGATGATGGTTCCACTGTGTATTACTGTCAGTTATATACCACATGATGATGGTTCCACTGTGTATTACTGTCAGTTATATACAACATGATGATGGTTTCACTGTGTATTACTGTCAGTTACATACAACAACATGATGATGGTTCCACTATGTATTACTGTCAGTTATATACAACATGATGATGGTTCCACTGTGTATTACTGTCAGTTATATACAACAACATGATGATGGTTCCACTATGTATTACTGTCAGTTATATACAACATGATGATGGTTTCACTGTGTATTACTGTCAGTTACATACAACAACATGATGATGGTTCCACTATGTATTACTGTCAGTTATATACAACATGATTATGGTTCCACTGTGTATTACTGTCAGTTATATACAACAACATGATGATGGTTCCACTATGTATTACTGTCAGTTATATACGACATGATGATGGTTCCACTGTGTATTACTGTCAGTTATATACAACATGATGATGGTTCCACTGTGTATTACTGTCAGTTATATACAACATGATGATGATGGTTCCACTGTGTATTAATGTCAGTTATATACAACATGATGATGATGGTTCCACTGTGTATTACTGTCAGTTATATACAACATGATGATGGTTCCACTGTGTATTACTGTCAGTTATATACAACATGATGAAGGTTCCAATTTGTATTACTGTCAGTTATATACAACATGATGATGGTTCCACTGTGTATTACTGTCAGTTATATACCACATGATGATGGTTCCACTGTGTATTACTGTCAGTTATATACAACAACATGATGATGTTTCCACTATGTAATACTGTCAGTTATATACAACATGATGATGGTTTCACTGTGTATTACTGTCAGTTATATACAACAACATGATGATGGTTCCACTATGTATTACTGTCAGTTATATACAACATGATGATGGTTCCACTGTGTATTACTGTCAGTTATAAACACATGATGATGGTTCCACTGCGTATTACTGTCAGTTATATACAACATGATGATGGTTCCATTGTGTATTACTGTCAGTTATATACAACAACATGATGATGGTTCCACTGTGTATTACTGTCAGGTATATACAACAACAAGATGAAGGTTCCACTGTGTGTTACTGTCAGTTATATACGACATGATGATGGTTCCACTGTGTATTACTGTCAGTTATATACAACATGATGATGTTTCCACTGTGTATTACTGTCAGTTATAAACAACATGATGATGGTGCCACTGTGTATTACTGTCAGTTATGTACAACATGATGATTGTTCCACTGTGTATTACTGTCAGTTATATACAACATGATGATGGTTCCACTGTGTATTACTGTCAGTTATATACAACATGATGATTGTTCCACTGTGTATTACTGTCAGTTATATACAACAACATGATGATGGTTCCACTGTGTATTACTGTCAGTTATATACAACATGATGATGGTTCCACTGTGTATTACTGTCAGTTATAAACACATGATGATGGTTCCACTGCGTATTACTGTCAGTTATATACAACATGATGATGGTTCCATTGTGTATTACTGTCAATTATATACAACAACATGATGATGGTTCCACTGTGTATTACTGTCAGGTATATACAACAACAAGATGAAGGTTCCACTGTGTGTTACTGTCAGTTATATACGACATGATGATGGTTCCACTGTGTATTACTGTCAGTTATATACAACATGATGATGGTTCCACTGTGTATTACTGTTAGTTATATACAACATGATGATGATGGTTCCACTGTGTATTAATGTCAGTTATATACAACATGATGATGATGGTTCCACTGTGTATTACTGTCAGTTATATACAACATGATGATGGTTCCACTGTGTATTACTGTCAGTTATATACAACATGATGAAGGTTCCAATTTGTATTACTGTCAGTTATATACAACATGATGATGGTTCCACTGTGTATTACTGTCAGTTATATACCACATGATGATTGTTCCACTGTGTATTACTGTCAGTTATATACAACAACATGATGATGTTTCCACTATGTAATACTGTCAGTTATATACAACATGATGATGGTTTCACTGTGTATTACTGTCAGTTATATACAACAACATGATGATGGTTCCACTATGTATTACTGTCAGTTATATACAACATGATGATGGTTCCACTGTTTTTTACTGTCAGTTATATACCACATGATGATGGTTCCACTGTGTATTACTGTCAGTTATATACAACAACATGATGATGGTTCAACTATGTATTACTGTCAGTTATATACAACATGATGATGGTTCCACTGTGTATTACTGTCAGTTAAAAACAACATGATGATGGTTCCACTGCGTATTACTGTCAGTTATATACAACATGATGATGGTTTCACTGTGAATTACTGTCAGTTATATACAACAACATGATGATGGTTCCACTATGTATTACTGTCAGTTATATACAACATGATGATGGTTCCACTGTGTATTACTGTCAGTTATATACCACATGATGATGGTTCCACTGTGTATTACTGTCAGTTATATACAACAACATGATGATGGTTCCACTGTGTATTACTGTCAGTTATATACAACAACCTGTTGATGGTTCCACTATGTATTACTGTCAGTTATATACAACATGATGATGGTTTCACCGTGTATTACTGTCAGTTACATACAACAACATGATGATGATTCCGCTATGTATTACTGTCAGTTATATACAACATGATGATGGTTCCACTGTGTATTACTGTCAGTTATAAACACATGATGATGGTTCCACTGCGTATTACTGTCAGTTATATACAACATGATGATGGTTCCACTGTGTATTACTGTCAGGTATATACAACAACAAGATGATGGTTCCACTGTGTATTACTGTCAGTTATATACGACATGATGATGGTTCCACTGTGTATTACTGTCAGTTATATACAACATGATGATGGTTCCACTGTGTATTACTGTCAGTTATATAAAACATGATGATGATGGTTCCACTGTGTATTAATGTCAGTTATATACAACATGATGATGATGGTTCCACTGTGTATTACTGTCAGTTATATACAACATGATGATGGTTCCACTGTGTATTACTGTCAGTTATATACAACATGAGGATGGTTCCACTGTGTATTACTGTCAGTTATATACAACATGATGATGGTTCCACTGTTTTTTACTGTCAGTTATATACAACAACATGATGATGGTTCCACTGTGTATTACTGTCAGTTAAATACAACAACATGATGATGTTTCCACTATGTAATACTGTCAGTTACATACAACATGATGATGGTTTCACTGTGTATTACTGTCAGTTATATACAACAACATGATGATGGTTCCACTATGTATTACTGTCAGTTATATACAACATGATGATGGTTCCACTGTTTTTTACTGTCAGTTATATACCACATGATGATGGTTCCACTGTGTATTACTGTCAGTTATATACAACAACATGATGATGGTTCCACTATGCAATACTGTCAGTTATATACAACATGATGATGGTTCCACTATGTATTACTGTCAGTTATATACAACATGATGATGGTTCCACTGTGTATTACTGTCAGTTATAAACAACATGATGATGGTTCCACTGTGTATTACTGTCAGTTATAAACAACATGATGATGGTTCCACTGTGTATTACTGTCAGTTATAAACACATGATGATGGTTCCACTGCGTATTACTGTCAGTTATATACAACATGATGATGGTTCCATTGTGTATTACTGTCAGTTATATACAACAACATGATGATGGTTCCACTGTGTATTACTGTCAGGTATATACAACAACAAGATGAAGGTTCCACTGTGTGTTACTGTCAGTTATATACGACATGATGATGGTTCCACTGTGTATTACTGTCAGTAATATACAACATGATGAAGGTTCCAATGTGTATTACTGTCAGTTATATACAACATGATGATGGTTCCACTGTATATTACTGTCAGTTATATACAACATGATGATGATGGTTCCACTGTGTATTAATGTCAGTTATATACAACATGATGATGATGGTTCCACTGTGTATTACTGTCAGTTATATACAACATGATGATGGTTCCACTGTGTATTACTGTCAGTTATATACAACATGATGAAGGTTCCAATTTGTATTACTGTCAGTTATATACAACATGATGATGGTTCCACTGTGTATTACTGTCAGTTATATACCACATGATGATGGTTCCACTGTGTATTACTGTCAGTTATATACCACATGATGATGGTTCCACTGTGTATTACTGTCAGTTATATACAACAACATGATAATGGTTCCACTATGTATTACTGTCAGTTATATACAACATGATGATGGTTTCACTGTGTATTACTGTCAGTTACATACAACAACATGATGATGGTTCCACTATGTATTACTGTCAGTTATATATAACATGATGATGGTTCCACTGTGTATTACTGTCAGTTATATACAACAACATGATGATGGTTCCACTATGTATTACTGTCAGTTATATACAACATGATGATGGTTCCACTGTGTATTACTGTCAGTTATATACCACATGATGATGGTTCCACTGTGTATTACTGTCAGTTATATACAACATGATGATGGTTCCACTGTGTATTACTGTCAGTTATATACAACATGAGGATGGTTCCACTGTGTATTACTGTCAGTTATATACAACATGATGATGGTTCCACTGTTTTTTACTGTCAGTTATATACAACAACATGATGATGGTTCCACTGTGTATTACTGTCAGTTAAATACAACAACATGATGATGTTTCCACTATGTAATACTGTCAGTTACATACAACATGATGATGGTTTCACTGTGTATTACTGTCAGTTATATACAACAACATGATGATGGTTCCACTATGTATTACTGTCAGTTATATACAACATGATGATGGTTCCACTGTTTTTTACTGTCAGTTATATACCACATGATGATGGTTCCACTGTGTATTACTGTCAGTTATATACAACAACATGATGATGGTTCCACTATGCAATACTGTCAGTTATATACAACATGATGATGGTTCCACTATGTATTACTGTCAGTTATATACAACATGATGATGGTTCCACTGTGTATTACTGTCAGTTATAAACAACATGATGATGGTTCCACTGTGTATTACTGTCAGTTATAAACAACATGATGATGGTTCCACTGTGTATTACTGTCAGTTATAAACACATGATGATGGTTCCACTGCGTATTACTGTCAGTTATATACAACATGATGATGGTTCCATTGTGTATTACTGTCAGTTATATACAACAACATGATGATGGTTCCACTGTGTATTACTGTCAGGTATATACAACAACAAGATGAAGGTTCCACTGTGTGTTACTGTCAGTTATATACGACATGATGATGGTTCCACTGTGTATTACTGTCAGTAATATACAACATGATGAAGATTCCAATGTGTATTACTGTCAGTTATATACAACATGATGATGGTTCCACTGTGTATTACTGTCAGTTATATACAACATGATGATGATGGTTCCACTGTGTATTAATGTCAGTTATATACAACATGATGATGATGGTTCCACTGTGTATTACTGTCAGTTATATACAACATGATGATGGTTCCACTGTGTATTACTGTCAGTTATATACAACATGATGAAGGTTCCAATTTGTATTACTGTCAGTTATATACAACATGATGATGGTTCCACTGTGTATTACTGTCAGTTATATACCACATGATGATGGTTCCACTGTGTATTACTGTCAGTTATATACCACATGATGATGGTTCCACTGTGTATTACTGTCAGTTATATACAACAACATGATAATGGTTCCACTATGTATTACTGTCAGTTATATATAACATGATGATGGTTCCACTGTGTATTACTGTCAGTTATATACAACAACATGATGATGGTTCCACTATGTATTACTGTCAGTTATATACAACATGATGATGGTTCCACTGTGTATTACTGTCAGTTATATACCACATGATGATGGTTCCACTGTGTATTACTGTCAGTTATATACCACATGATGATGGTTCCACTGTGTATTACTGTCAGTTATATACCACATGATGATGGTTCCACTATGTATTACTGTCAGTTATAAACAACATAAGGATGGTTCCACTGCGTATTACTGTCAGTTATATACAACATGATGATTGTTCCACTGTGTATTACTGTCAGTTATATACAACATGATGATGGTCCCACTGTGTATTACTGTCAGTTATATACAACATGATGATTGTTCCACTGTATATTACTGTCAGTTATATACAACAACATGATGATGGTTCCACTGTGTATTACTGTCAGTTATATACAACATGATGATGGTTCCACTGTGTATTACTGTCAGTTATAAACACATGATGATGGTTCCACTGCATATTACTGTCAGTTATATACAACATGATGATGGTTCCATTGTGTATTACTGTCAGCTATATACAACAACATGATGATGGTTCCACTGTGTATTACTGTCAGGTATATACAACAACAAGATGAAGGTTCCACTGTGTGTTACTGTCAGTTATATACGACATGATGATGGTTCCACTGTGTATTACTGTCAGTTATATACAACATGATGAAGGTTCCAATGTGTATTACTGTCAGTTATATACAACATGATGATGGTTCCACTGTGTATTACTGTCAGTTATATACAACATGATGATGATGGTTCCACTGTGTATTAATGTCAGTTATATACAACATGATGATGATGGTTCCACTGTGTATTACTGTCAGTTATATACAACATGATGATGGTTCCACTGTGTATTACTGTCAGTTATATACAACATGATGAAGGTTCCAATTTGTATTACTGTCAGTTATATAAAACATGATGATGATGGTTCCACTGTGTATTAATGTCAGTTATATACAACATGATGATGATGGTTCCACTGTGTATTACTGTCAGTTATATACAACATGATGATGGTTCCACTGTGTATTACTGTCAGTTATATACAACATGAGGATGGTTCCACTGTGTATTACTGTCAGTTATATACAACATGATGATGGTTCCACTGTTTTTTACTGTCAGTTATATACAACAACATGATGATGGTTCCACTGTGTATTACTGTCAGTTAAATACAACAACATGATGATGTTTCCACTATGTAATACTGTCAGTTACATACAACATGATGATGGTTTCACTGTGTATTACTGTCAGTTATATACAACAACATGATGATGGTTCCACTATGTATTACTGTCAGTTATATACAACATGATGATGGTTCCACTGTTTTTTACTGTCAGTTATATACCACATGATGATGGTTCCACTGTGTATTACTGTCAGTTATATACAACAACATGATGATGGTTCCACTATGCAATACTGTCAGTTATATACAACATGATGATGGTTCCACTATGTATTACTGTCAGTTATATACAAAATGATGATGGTTCCACTGTGTATTACTGTCAGTTATAAACAACATGATGATGGTTCCACTGTGTATTACTGTCAGTTATAAACAACATGATGATGGTTCCACTGTGTATTACTGTCAGTTATAAACACATGATGATGGTTCCACTGCGTATTACTGTCAGTTATATACAACATGATGATGGTTCCATTGTGTATTACTGTCAGTTATATACAACAACATGATGATGGTTCCACTGTGTATTACTGTCAGGTATATACAACAACAAGATGAAGGTTCCACTGTGTGTTACTGTCAGTTATATACGACATGATGATGGTTCCACTGTGTATTACTGTCAGTAATATACAACATGATGAAGGTTCCAATGTGTATTACTGTCAGTTATATACAACATGATGATGGTTCCACTGTGTATTACTGTCAGTTATATACAACATGATGATGATGGTTCCACTGTGTATTAATGTCAGTTATATACAACATGATGATGATGGTTCCACTGTGTATTACTGTCAGTTATATACAACATGATGATGGTTCCACTGTGTATTACTGTCAGTTATATACAACATGATGAAGGTTCCAATTTGTATTACTGTCAGTTATATACAACATGATGATGGTTCCACTGTGTATTACTGTCAGTTATATACCACATGATGATGGTTCCACTGTGTATTACTGTCAGTTATATACCACATGATGATGGTTCCACTGTGTATTACTGTCAGTTATATACAACAACATGATGATGGTTCCACTATGTATTACTGTCAGTTATATACAACATGATGATGGTTTCACTGTGTATTACTGTCAGTTACATACAACAACATGATGATGGTTCCACTATGTATTACTGTCAGTTATATACAACATGATGATGGTTCCACTGTGTATTACTGTCAGTTATATACAACAACATGATGATGGTTCCACTATGTATTACTGTCAGTTATATACAACATGATGATGGTTCCACTGTGTATTACTGTCAGTTATATACCACATGATGATGGTTCCACTGTGTATTACTGTCAGTTATATACCACATGATGATGGTTCCACTGTGTATTACTGTCAGTTATATACCACATGATGATGGTTCCACTATGTATTACTGTCAGTTATAAACAACATAAGGATGGTTCCACTGCGTATTACTGTCAGTTATATACAACATGATGATTGTTCCACTGTGTATTACTGTCAGTTATATACCACATGATGATGGTTCCACTGTGTATTACTGTCAGTTATATACCACATGATGATGGTTCCACTGTGTATTACTGTCAGTTATATACAACAACATGATGATGGTTCCACTATGTATTACTGTCAGTTATATACAACATGATGATGGTTTCACTGTGTATTACTGTCAGTTACATACAACATGATGATGATGGTTCCACTATGTATTACTGTCAGTTATATACAACATGATGATGGTTCCACTGTGTATTACTGTCAGTTATATACAACAACATGATGATGGTTCCACTATGTATTACTGTCAGTTATATACAACATGATGATGGTTCCACTGTGTATTACTGTCAGTTATATACCACATGATGATGGTTCCACTGTGTATTACTGTCAGTTATATACCACATGATGATGGTTCCACTGTGTATTACTGTCAGTTATATACCACATGATGATGGTTCCACTATGTATTACTGTCAGTTATAAACAACATAAGGATGGTTCCACTGCGTATTACTGTCAGTTATATACAACATGATGATTGTTCCACTGTGTATTACTGTCAGTTATATACAACATGATGATGGTCACCCTGTGTATTACTGTCAGTTATATACAACATGATGATTGTTCCACTGTGTATTACTGTCAGTTATATACAACAACATGATGATGGTTCCACTGTGTATTACTGTCAGTTATATACAACATGATGATGGTTCCACTGTGTATTACTGTCAGTTATAAACACATGATGATGGTTCCACTGCGTATTACTGTCAGTTATATACAACATGATGATGGTTCCATTGTGTATTACTGTCAGTTATATACAACAACATGATGATGGTTCCACTGTGTATTACTGTCAGGTATATACAACAACAAGATGAAGGTTCCACTGTGTGTTACTGTCAGTTATATACGACATGATGATGGTTCCACTGTGTATTACTGTCAGTTATATACAACATGATGAAGGTTCCAATTTGTATTACTGTCAGTTATATACAACATGATGATGGTTCCACTGTGTATTACTGTCAGTTATATACAACATGATGATGATGGTTCCACTGTGTATTAATGTCAGTTATATACAACATGATGATGATGGTTCCACTGTGTATTACTGTCAGTTATATACAACATGATGATGGTTCCACTGTGTATTACTGTCAGTTATATACAACATGATGAAGGTTCCAATTTGTATTACTGTCAGTTATATACAACATGATGATGGTTCCACTGTGTATTACTGTCAGTTATATACCACATGATGATGGTTCCACTGTGTATTACTGTCAGTTATATACAACAACATGATGATGTTTCCACTATGTAATACTGTCAGTTATATACAACATGATGATGGTTTCACTGTGTATTACTGTCAGTTATATACAACAACATGATGATGGTTCCACTATGTATTACTGTCAGTTATATACAACATGATGATGGTTCCACTGTTTTTTACTGTCAGTTATATACCACATGATGATGGTTCCACTGTGTATTACTGTCAGTTATATACAACAACATGATGATGGTTCAACTATGTATTACTGTCAGTTATATACAACATGATGATGGTTCCACTGTGTATTACTGTCAGTTAAAAACAACATGATGATGGTTCCACTGCGTATTACTGTCAGTTATATACAACATGATGATGGTTTCACTGTGAATTACTGTCAGTTATATACAACAACATGATGATGGTTCCACTATGTATTACTGTCAGTTATATACAACATGATGATGGTTCCACTGTGTATTACTGTCAGTTATATACCACATGATGATGGTTCCACTGTGTATTACTGTCAGTTATATACAACAACATGATGATGGTTCCACTGTGTATTACTGTCAGTTATATACAACAACCTGATGATGGTTCCACTATGTATTACTGTCAGTTATATACAACATGATGATGGTTTCACCGTGTATTACTGTCAGTTACATACAACAACATGATGATGATTCCGCTATGTATTACTGTCAGTTATATACAACATGATGATGGTTCCACTGTGTATTACTGTCAGTTATAAACACATGATGATGGTTCCACTGCGTATTACTGTCAGTTATATACAACATGATGATGGTTCCACTGTGTATTACTGTCAGTTATATACAACAACATGATGATGGTTCCACTGTGTATTACTGTCAGGTATATACAACAACAAGATGATGGTTCCACTGTGTATTACTGTCAGTTATATACGACATGATGATGGTTCCACTGTGTATTACTGTCAGTTATATACAACATGATGATGGTTCCACTGTGTATTACTGTCAGTTATATAAAACATGATGATGATGGTTCCACTGTGTATTAATGTCAGTTATATACAACATGATGATGATGGTTCCACTGTGTATTACTGTCAGTTATATACAACATGATGATGGTTCCACTGTGTATTACTGTCAGTTATATACAACATGAGGATGGTTCCACTGTGTATTACTGTCAGTTATATACAACATGATGATGGTTCCACTGTTTTTTACTGTCAGTTATATACAACAACATGATGATGGTTCCACTGTGTATTACTGTCAGTTAAATACAACAACATGATGATGTTTCCACTATGTAATACTGTCAGTTACATACAACATGATGATGGTTTCACTGTGTATTACTGTCAGTTATATACAACAACATGATGATGGTTCCACTATGTATTACTGTCAGTTATATACAACATGATGATGGTTCCACTATGTATTACTGTCAGTTATATACAACATGATGATGGTTCCACTGTGTATTACTGTCAGTTATAAACAACATGATGATGGTTCCACTATGTATTACTGTCAGTTATATACCACATGATGATGGTTCCACTGTGTATTACTGTCAGTTATATACAACAACATGATGATGGTTCCACTATGTATTACTGTCAGTTATATACAACATGATGATGTTTCCACTGTGTATTACTGTCAGTTATAAACAACATGATGATGGTTCCACTGCGTATTACTGTCAGTTATATACAACATGATGATGGTTTCACTGTGAATTACTGTCAGTTATATACAACAACATGATGATGGTTCCACTATGTATTACTGTCAGTTATATACAACATGATGATGGTTCCACTGTGTATTACTGTCAGTTATATACCACATGATGATGGTTCCACTGTGTATTAATGTCAGTTATATACAACAACATGATGATGGTTCCACTATGTAATACTGTCAGTTATATACAACATGATGATGGTTTCACTGTGAATTACTGTCAGTTATAAACACATGATGATGGTTCCACTGCGTATTACTGTCAGTTATATACAACATGATGATGGTTCCACTGTGTATTACTGTCAGTTATATACAACATGATGATGATGGTTCCACTGTGTATTACTGTCAGTTATATACAACATGATGATGGTTCCACTGTGTATTACTGTCAGTTATATACCACATGATGATGGTTCCACTGTGTATTACTGTCAGTTATATACAACAACATGATGATGGTTCCACTATGTATTACTGTCAGTTATATACAACATGATGATGGTTTCACCGTGTATTACTGTCAGTTACATACAACAACATGATGATGGTTCCGCTATGTATTACTGTCAGTTATATACAACATGATGATGGTTCCACTGTGTATTACTGTCAGTTATAAACACATGATGATGGTTCCACTGCGTATTACTGTCAGTTATATACAACATGATGATGGTTCCACTGTGTATTACTGTCAGTTATATACAACATGATGATGATGGTTCCACTGTGTATTAATGTCAGTTATATACAACATGATGATGGTTCCACTGTGTATTACTGTCAGTTATATACAACATGAAGATGGTTCCACTGTGTATTACTGTCAGTTATATACAACATGATGATGGTTCCACTGTGTATTACTGTCAGTTATATACAACATGATGATGATGGTTCCACTGTGTATTACTGTCAGTTATGTACAATATGATGATGGTTCCACTGTGTATTACTGTCAGTTATATACAACATGATGATGGTTCCACTTTGTATTACTGTCAGTTATATACAACATGATGATGGTTCCACTGTGTATTTCTGTCAGTTATATACAACAACATGAGGATGGTTCCACTGTGTATTACTGTCAGTTAAAAACAACAACAAGATGAAGGTTCCACTGTGTTTTAGTGTCAGTTATATACAACATGATGATGGTTCCACTGTGTATTACTGTCAGTTATATACAACATGATGATGGTTCCACTGTGTATTACTGTCAGTTATATACAACATGATGATGGTTCCACTGCGTATTACTGTCAGTTATATACAACATGATGATGGTTCCACTGTGAATTACTGTCAGTTATATACAACAACATGATGATGGTTCCACTATGTATTACTGTCAGTTATATACCACATGATGATGATGGTTCCACTGTGTATTACTGTCAGTTATGTACAATATGATGATGGTTCCACTGTGTATTACTGTCAGTTATATACAACATGATGATGGTTCCACTGTGTATTACTGTCAGTTATATACAACATGATGATGATGGTTCCACTGTGTATTAATGTCAGTTATATACAACATGATGATGATGGTTCCACTGTGTATTACTGTCAGTTATATACAACATGATGATGGTTCCACTGTGTATTACTGTCAGTTATATACAACATGAGGATGGTTCCACTGTGTATTACTGTCAGTTATATACAACATGATGATGGTTCCACTGTGTATTACTGTCAGTTATATACAACATGATGATGATGGTTCCACTGTGTATTACTGTCAGTTATGTACAATATGATGATGGTTCCACTGTGTATTACTGTCAGTTATATACAACATGATGATGGTTCCACTTTGTATTACTGTCAGTTATATACAACATGATGATGGTTCCACTGTGTATTTCTGTCAGTTATATACAACAACATGAGGATGGTTCCACTGTGTATTACTGTCAGTTAAAAACAACAACAAGATGAAGGTTCCACTGTGTTTTAGTGTCAGTTATATACAACATGATGATGGTTCCACTGTGTATTACTGTCAGTTATATACAACATGATGATGGTTCCACTGTGTATTACTGTCAGTTATAAACAACATGATGATGGTTCCACTGCGTATTACTGTCAGTTATATACAACATGATGATGGTTCCACTGTGAATTACTGTCAGTTATATACAACATGATGATGGTTTCACTGTGAATTACTGTCAGTTATATACAACAACATGATGATGGTTCCACTATATAATACTGTCAGTTATATACAACATGATGATGGTTTCACTGTGTATTACTGTCAGTTATATACAACAACATGATGATGTTTCCACTGTGTATTACTGTCAGTTATATACAACAACATGATGATGGTTCCACTATGTATTACTGTCAGTTATAAACAACATGATGATGGTTCCACTGCATATTACTGTCAGTTATATACAACATGATGATGGTTTCACTGTGAATTACTGTCAGTTATATACAACAACATGATGATGGTTCCACTATGTAATACTGTCAGTTATATACAACATGATGATGGTTTCACTGTGTATTACTGTCAGTTATATACAACAACATGATGATGGTTCCACTATGTATTACTGTCAGTTATATACAACATGATGATGGTTCCACTGTGTTTTACTGTCAGTTATAAACAACATGATGATGGTTCCACTGCGTATTACTGTCAGTTATATACAACATGATGATGGTTTCACTGTGAATTACTGTCAGTTATATACAACAACATGATGATGGTTCCACTATGTATTACTGTCAGTTATATACAACATGATGATGGTTCCACTGTGTATTACTGTCAGTTATATACCACATGATGATGGTTCCACTGTGTATTACTGTCAGTTATATACAACAACATGATGATGGTTCCACTGTGTATTACTGTCAGTTATATACAACATGATGATGATGGTTCCACTGTGTATTAATGTCAGTTATATACAACATGATGATGATGGTTCCACTGTATATTACTGTCAGTTATATACAACATGATGATGGTTCCACTGTGTATTACTGTCAGTTATATACAACATGATGATGATGGTTCCACTGTGTATTACTGTCAGTTATGTACAATATGATGATGGTTCCACTGTGTATTTCTGTCAGTTATATACAACAACATGAGGATGGTTCCACTGTGTATTACTGTCAGTTAAAAACAACAACAAGATGAAGGTTCCACTGTGTTTTAGTGTCAGTTATATACAACATGATGATGGTTCCACTGTGTATTACTGTCAGTTATATACAACATGATGATGGTTCCACTGTGTATTACTGTCAGTTATATACAACATGATGATGGTTCCACTGCGTATTACTGTCAGTTATATACAACATGATGATGGTTCCACTGTGAATTACTGTCAGTTATATACAACAACATGATGATGGTTCCACTATGTATTACTGTCAGTTATATACCACATGATGATGATGGTTCCACTGTGTATTACTGTCAGTTATGTACAATATGATGATGGTTCCACTGTGTATTACTGTCAGTTATATACAACATGATGATGGTTCCACTGTGTATTTCTGTCAGTTATATACAACAACATGAGGATGGTTCCACTGTGTATTACTGTCAGTTAAAAACAACAACAAGATGAAGGTTCCACTGTGTTTTAGTGTCAGTTATATACAACATGATGATGGTTCCACTGTGTATTACTGTCAGTTATATACAACATGATGATGGTTCCACTGTGTATTACTGTCAGTTATAAACAACATGATGATGGTTCCACTGCGTATTACTGTCAGTTATATACAACATGATGATGGTTCCACTGTGAATTACTGTCAGTTATATACAACAACATGATGATGGTTCCACTATGTATTACTGTCAGTTATATACCACATGATGATGGTTCCACTGTGTATTACTGTCAGTTATATACAACATGATGATTGTTCCACTGTGTATTACTGTCAGTTATATACAACAACATGATGATGTTTCCACTGTGTATTACTGTCAGTTATATACAACAACATGATGATGGTTCCACTATGTATTACTGTCAGTTATAAACAACATGATGATGGTTCCACTGCGTATTACTGTCAGTTATATACAACATGATGATGGTTTCACTGTGAATTACTGTCAGTTATATACAACAACATGATGATGGTTCCACTATGTAATACTGTCAGTTATATACAACATGATGATGGTTTCACTGTGTATTACTGTCAGTTATATACAACAACATGATGATGGTTCCACTATGTATTACTGTCAGTTATATACAACATGATGATGGTTCCACTGTGTTTTACTGTCAGTTATAAACAACATGATGATGGTTCCACTGCGTATTACTGTCAGTTATATACAACATGATGATGGTTTCACTGTGAATTACTGTCAGTTATATACAACAACATGATGATGGTTCCACTATGTATTACTGTCAGTTATATACAACATGATGATGGTTCCACTGTGTATTACTGTCAGTTATATACCACATGATGATGGTTCCACTGTGTATTACTGTCAGTTATATACAACAACATGATGATGGTTCCACTATGTATTACTGTCAGTTATATACAACATGATGATGGTTCCACTGTGTATTACTGTCAGTTATATACCACATGATGATGGTTCCACTGTGTATTACTGTCAGTTATATACAACATGATGATTGTTCCACTGTGTATTACTGTCAGTTATATACAACAACATGATGATGTTTCCACTGTGTATTACTGTCAGTTATATACAACAACATGATGATGGTTCCACTGTGTATTACTGTCAGTTATAAACACATGATGATGGTTCCACTGCGTATTACTGTCAGTTATATACCACATGATGATGGTTCCACTGTGTATTACTGTCAGTTATATACAACAACATGATGATGGTTCCACTATGTATTACTGTCAGTTATATACAACATGATGATGGTTTCACCGTGTATTACTGTCAGTTACATACAACAACATGATGATGGTTCCGCTATGTATTACTGTCAGTTATATACAACATGATGATGGTTCCACTGTGTATTACTGTCAGTCATAAACACATGATGATGGTTCCACTGCGTATTACTGTCAGTTATATACAACATGATGATGGTTCCACTGTGTATTACTGTCAGTTATATACAACATGATGATGATGGTTCCACTGTGTATTAATGTCAGTTATATACAACATGATGATGATGGTTCCACTGTGTATTACTGTCAGTTATATACAACATGATGATGGTTCCACTGTGTATTACTGTCAGTTATATACAACATGAGGATGGTTCCACTGTGTATTACTGTCAGTTATATACAACATGATGATGGTTCCACTGTGTATTACTGTCAGTTATATACAACATGATGATGATGGTTCCACTGTGTATTACTGTCAGTTATGTACAATATGATGATGGTTCCACTGTGTATTACTGTCAGTTATATACAACATGATGATGGTTCCACTTTGTATTACTGTCAGTTATATACAACATGATGATGGTTCCACTGTGTATTTCTGTCAGTTATATACAACAACATGAGGATGGTTCCACTGTGTATTACTGTCAGTTAAAAACAACAACAAGATGAAGGTTCCACTGTGTTTTAGTGTCAGTTATATACAACATGATGATGGTTCCACTGTGTATTACTGTCAGTTATAGACTACATGATGATGGTTCCACTGTGTATTACTGTCAGTTATAAACAACATGATGATGGTTCCACTGCGTATTACTGTCAGTTATATACAACATGATGATGGTTCCACTGTGAATTACTGTCAGTTATATACAACAACATGATGATGGTTCCACTATGTATTACTGTCAGTTATATACCACATGATGATGATGGTTCCACTGTGTATTACTGTCAGTTATGTACAATATGATGATGGTTCCACTGTGTATTACTGTCAGTTATATACAACATGATGATGGTTCCACTTTGTATTACTGTCAGTTATATACAACATGATGATGGTTCCACTGTGTATTTCTGTCAGTTATATACAACAACATGAGGATGGTTCCACTGTGTATTACTGTCAGTTAAAAACAACAACAAGATGAAGGTTCCACTGTGTTTTAGTGTCAGTTATATACAACATGATGATGGTTCCACTGTGTATTACTGTCAGTTATATACAACATGATGATGGTTCCACTGTGTATTACTGTCAGTTATAAACAACATGATGATGGTTCCACTGCGTATTACTGTCAGTTATATACAACATGATGATGGTTCCACTGTGAATTACTGTCAGTTATATACAACAACATGATGATGGTTCCACTGTGTATTATTGTCAGTTATATACAACAACATGATGATGGTTCCACTATGTATTACTGTCAGTTATAAACAACATGATGATGGTTCCACTGCGTATTACTGTCAGTTATATACAACATGATGATGGTTTCACTGTGAATTACTGTCAGTTATATACAACAACATGATGATGGTTCCACTATGTAATACTGTCAGTTATATACAACATGATGATGGTTTCACTGTGTATTACTGTCAGTTATATACAACAACATGATGATGGTTCCACTATGTATTACTGTCAGTTATATACAACATGATGATGGTTCCACTGTGTTTTACTGTCAGTTATAAACAACATGATGATGGTTCCACTGCGTATTACTGTCAGTTATATACAACATGATGATGGTTTCACTGTGAATTACTGTCAGTTATATACAACAACATGATGATGGTTCCACTATGTATTACTGTCAGTTATATACAACATGATGATGGTTCCACTGTGTATTACTGTCAGTTATATACAACAACATGAGGATGGTTCCACTGTGTATTACTGTCAGTTAAAAACAACAACAAGATGAAGGTTCCACTGTGTTTTAGTGTCAGTTATATACAACATGATGATGGTTCCACTGTGTATTACTGTCAGTTATATACAACATGATGATGGTTCCACTGTGTATTACTGTCAGTTATAAACAACATGATGATGGTTCCACTGCGTATTACTGTCAGTTATATACAACATGATGATGGTTCCACTGTGAATTACTGTCAGTTATATACAACAACATGATGATAGTTCCACTATGTATTACTGTCAGTTATATACCACATGATGATGGTTCCACTGTGTATTACTGTCAGTTATATACAACATGATGATTGTTCCACTGTGTATTACTGTCAGTTATATACAACAACATGATGATGTTTCCACTGTGTATTACTGTCAGTTATATACAACAACATGATGATGGTTCCACTATGTAATACTGTCAGTTATATACAACATGATGATGGTTTCACTGTGTATTACTGTCAGTTATATACAACAACATGATGATGGTTCCACTATGTATTACTGTCAGTTATATACAACATGATGATGGTTCCACTGTGTTTTACTGTCAGTTATAAACAACATGATGATGGTTCCACTGCGTATTACTGTCAGTTATATACAACATGATGATGGTTTCACTGTGAATTACTGTCAGTTATATACAACAACATGATGATGGTTCCACTATGTATTACTGTCAGTTGTATACAACATGATGATGGTTCCACTGTGTATTACTGTCAGTTATATACCACATGATGATGGTTCCACTGTGTATTACTGTCAGTTATATACAACAACATGATGATGGTTCCACTATGTATTACTGTCAGTTATATACAACATGATGATGGTTCCACTGTGTATTACTGTCAGTTATATACCACATGATGATGGTTCCACTGTGTATTACTGTCAGTTATATACAACATGATGATTGTTCCACTGTGTATTACTGTCAGTTATATACAACAACATGATGATGTTTCCACTGTGTATTACTGTCAGTTATATACAACAACATGATGATGGTTCCACTGTGTATTACTGTCAGTTATAAACACATGATGATGGTTCCACTGCGTATTACTGTCAGTTATATACCACATGATGATGGTTCCACTGTGTATTACTGTCAGTTATATACAACAACATGATGATGGTTCCACTATGTATTACTGTCAGTTATATACAACATGATGATGGTTTCACCGTGTATTACTGTCAGTTACATACAACAACATGATGATGGTTCCGCTATGTATTACTGTCAGTTATATACAACATGATGATGGTTCCACTGTGTATTACTGTCAGTTATAAACACATGATGATGGTTCCACTGCGTATTACTGTCAGTTATATACAACATGATGATGGTTCCACTGTGTATTACTGTCAGTTATATACAACATGATGATGATGGTTCCACTGTGTATTAATGTCAGTTATATACAACATGATGATGATGGTTCCACTGTGTATTACTGTCAGTTATATACAACATGATGATGGTTCCACTGTGTATTACTGTCAGTTATATACAACATGAGGATGGTTCCACTGTGTATTACTGTCAGTTATATACAACATGATGATGGTTCCACTGTGTATTACTGTCAGTTATATACAACATGATGATGATGGTTCCACTGTGTATTACTGTCAGTTATGTACAATATGATGATGGTTCCACTGTGTATTACTGTCAGTTATATACAACATGATGATGGTTCCACTTTGTATTACTGTCAGTTATATACAACATGATGATGGTTCCACTGTGTATTACTGTCAGTTATATACCACATGATGATGGTTCCACTGTGTATTACTGTCAGTTATATACAACATGATGATTGTTCCACTGTGTATTACTGTCAGTTATATACAACAACATGATGATGTTTCCACTGTGTATTACTGTCAGTTATATACAACAACATGATGATGGTTCCACTGTGTATTACTGTCAGTTATAAACACATGATGATGGTTCCACTGCGTATTACTGTCAGTTATATACAACATGATGATGGTTCCACTGTGTATTACTGTCAGTTATATACAACATGATGATGATGGTTCCACTGTGTATTAATGTCAGTTATATACAACATGAGGATGGTTCCACTGTGTATTACTGTCAGTTATATACAACATGATGATGGTTCCACTGTGTATTACTGTCAGTTATATACAACATGATGATGATGGTTCCACTGTGTATTACTGTCAGTTATGTACAATATGATGATGGTTCCACTGTGTATTACTGTCAGTTATATACAACATGATGATGGTTCCACTTTGTATTACTGTCAGTTATATACAACATGATGATGGTTCCACTGTGTATTTCTGTCAGTTATATACAAGAACATGAGGATGGTTCCACTGTGTATTACTGTCAGTTAAAAACAACAACAAGATGAAGGTTCCACTGTGTTTTAGTGTCAGTTATATACAACATGATGATGGTTCCACTGTGTATTACTGTCAGTTATATACAACATGATGATGGTTCCACTGTGTATTACTGTCAGTTATATACAACAACATGATGATGGTTCCACTGCGTATTACTGTCAGTTATATACAACAACATGATGATGGTTCCACTGTGTATTACTTTCAGTTAAATACAACAACAAGATGAAGGTTCCACTGTGTATTACTGTCAGTTATATACAACAACATGATGATTGTTCCACTGTGTATTACTGTCAGTTATAAACACATGATGATGGTTCCACTGTGTATTACTGTCAGTTATATACAACATGATGATGGTTCCACTGTGTATTACTGTTAGTATATACAACAACATGATGATGGTTCCACTATGTATTACTGTCAGTTATATACAACATGATGATGGTTCCACTGTATATTACTGTCAGTTATAAACACATGATGATGGTTCCACTGCGTATTACTGTCAGTTATATACAACATGATGATGGTTCCACTGTGTATTACTGTCAGTTATATACAACATGATGATGGTTCCACTGTGTATTACTGTCAGTTATATACAACAACATGATGATGGTTCCACTGCGTATTACTGTCAGTTATATACAACAACATGATGATGGTTCCACTGTGTATTACTGTCAGGTATATACAACACCAAGATGAAGGTTCCACTGTGTATTACTGTCAGTTATATACGACATGATGATGGTTACACTGTGAATTACAATCAGTTATATACAACATGATGAAGGTTCCAATGTGTATTACTGTCAGTTATATACAACAACATGATGATGTTTCCACTGTGTATTACTGTCAGTTATATACAACAACATGATAATGGTTCCACTGTGTATTACTGTCAGTTATATACAACAACATGATAATGGTTCCACTGTGTATTACTGTCAGTTATATACAACAACATGATGATGGTTCCACTGCGTATTACTGTCAGTTATATACAACATGATTATGGTTCCACTGTGTATTACTGTCAGTTATATACAACATGATGATGGTTCCACTATGTATTACTGTCAGTTATAAACAACATGATGATGGTTCCACTGCGTTTTACTGTCAGTTATATACAACATGATGATGGTTTCACTGTGAATTACTGTCAGTTATATACAACAACATGATGATGGTTCCACTATGCATTACTGTCAGTTATATACAACATGATGATGGTTCCACTGTGTATTACTGTCAGTTATATACCACATGATGATGGTTCCACTGTGTATTACTGTCAGTTATATACAACATGATGATTGTTCCACTGTGTATTACTGTCAGTTATATACAACAACATGATGATGTTTCCACTGTGTATTACTGTCAGTTATATACAACAACATGATAATGGTTCCACTGTGTATTACTGTCAGTTATATACAACAACATGATAATGGTTCCACTGTGTATTACTGTCAGTTATATACAACAACATGATGATGGTTCCACTGCGTATTACTGTCAGTTATATACAACATGATTATGGTTCCACTGTGTATTACTGTCAGTTATATACAACATGATGATGATGGTTCCACTGTGTATTACTGTCAGTTATATACAACATGATGATGGTTCCACTGTGTATTACTGTCAGTTATATACAACATGATGATGATGGTTCCACTGTGTATTACTGTCAGTTATATACAACATGATGATGGTTCCACTATGTATTACTGTCAGTTATCTACAACATTATGATGGTTCCACTGTGTATTACTGTCAGTTTTGTACAATATGATGATGGTTCCACTGTGTATTACTGTCAGTTATATACAACAACATGATGATGGTTCCACTGTGTATTACTGTCAAATATATACAACAACATGATGATGGTTCCACTGTGTATTACTGTCAGTTATATACAACATGATGATGGTTCCACTGTGTATTACTGTCAGTTATATACAACAACATGATGATGGTTCCACTGTGTATTACTGTCAGTTATATACAACATGATGATGATGATTCCACTGTGTATTAATGTGAGTTATATACAACATGATGATGGTTCCACTTTGTATTACTGTCAGTTATATACGACATGATGATGGTTCCACTGTGTATTACTGTCAGTTATATACAACATGATGATGGTTCCACTGTGTATTACTGTCAGTTATATACGACATGATGATGGTTCCACTGTGTATTAGTGTCAGTTATATACCACATGATGATGGTTCCACTGTGTATTACTGTCAGTTATATACAACAACATGATGATGGTTCCACTATGTTATACTGTCAGTTATATACAACATGATGATGGTTCCACTGTGTATTACTGTCAGTTATATACCACATGATGATGGTTCCACTGTGTATTACTGTCAGTTATATACAACATGATGATTGTTCCACTGTGTATTACTGTCAGTTATATACAACAACATGATGATGTTTCCACTGTGTATTACTGTCAGTTATATACAACAACATGATAATGGTTCCACTGTGTATTACTGTCAGTTATATACAACAACATGATAATGGTTCCACTGTGTATTACTGTCAGTTATATACAACAACATGATGATGGTTCCACTGCGTATTACTGTCAGTTATATACAACATGATTATGGTTCCACTGTGTATTACTGTCAGTTATATACAACATGATGATGATGGTTCCACTGTGTATTACTGTCAGTTATATACAACATGATGATGGTTCCACTGTGTATTACTGTCAGTTATATACAACATGATGATGATGGTTCCACTGTGTATTACTGTCAGTTATATACAACATGATGATGGTTCCACTATGTATTACTGTCAGTTATCTACAACATTATGATGGTTCCACTGTGTATTACTGTCAGTTTTGTACAATATGATGATGGTTCCACTGTGTATTACTGTCAGTTATATACAACAACATGATGATGGTTCCACTGTGTATTACTGTCAAATATATACAACAACATGATGATGGTTCCACTGTGTATTACTGTCAGTTATATACAACATGATGATGGTTCCACTGTGTATTACTGTCAGTTATATACAACAACATGATGATGGTTCCACTGTGTATTACTGTCAGTTATATACAACATGATGATGATGATTCCACTGTGTATTAATGTCAGTTATATACAACATGATGATGGTTCCACTTTGTATTACTGTCAGTTATATACGACATGATGATGGTTCCACTGTGTATTACTGTCAGTTATATACAACATGATGATGGTTCCACTGTGTATTACTGTCAGTTATATACGACATGATGATGGTTCCACTGTGTATTAGTGTCAGTTATATACCACATGATGATGGTTCCACTGTGTATTACTCTCAGTTATATACAACAACATGATGATGGTTCCACTATGTTATACTGTCAGTTATATACAACATGATGATGGTTTAACTGTGTATTACTGTCAGTTATATACAACAACATGATGATGGTTCCACTGTGTATTACTGTCAGTTATATACAACATGATGATGGTTCCACTGTGTATTACTGTCAGTTATAAACAACATGATGATGGTTCCACTGCGTATTACTGTCAGTTATATAGAACATGATGATGGTTCCACTGTGTATTACTGTCAGTTATATACAACAACATGATGATGGTTCCACTATGTATTTCTGTCAGTTATATACAACATGATGATGGTTCCACTGTGTATTACTGTCAGTTATATACAACAACATGATGATGGTTCCACTATGTATTACTGTCAGTTATATACAACATGATGATGGTTCCACTGTGTATTACTGTCAGTTATACACAACATGATTATGGTTCCACTGCGTATTACTGTCAGTTATATACAACATGATGATGGTTCCACTATGTATTACTGTCAGTTAAATACATCAACATGATGATGGTTCCACTATGTATTATTTTCAGATATATACAACATGATGATGGTTCCACTATGTATTACTGTCAGTTATATACAACATGATGATGGTTCCACTGCGTATTACTGTCAGTTATATACAACATGATGATGATGGTTCCACTGTGTATTAATGTCAGTTATATACAACATGATGATGGTTCCACTGTGTATTACTTTCAGTTATATACAACATGATGATGATGTTTCCACTGTGTATTACTGTCAGTTATATACAACATGATGATGGTTCCACTGTGTATTACTGTCAGTTATATACAACATGATGATGATGGTTCCACTGTGTATTACTGTCAGTTATGTACAATATGATGATGGTTCCACTGTGTATTACTGTCAGTTATATACAACATGATGATGGTTCCACTTTGTATTACTGTCAGTTATATACGACATGATGATGGTTCCACTGTGTATTACTGTCAGTTATATACAACATGATGATGGTTCCACTGTGTATTACTGTCAGTTATATACAACATGATGATGGTTCCACTGTGTATTACTGTCAGTTATATACAACAACATGATGATGGTTCCACTATGTAATACTGTCAGTTATATACAACATGATGATGGTTTCACTGTGTATTACTGTCAGTTATATACAACAACATGATGATGGTTCCACTATGTATTACTGTCAGTTATATACGACATGATGATGGTTCCACTGTGTATTACTGTCAGTTATAAACAACATGATGATGGTTCCACTGCGTATTACTGTCAGTTATATACAACATGATGATGGTTCCACTGTGTATTACTGTCAGGTATATACAACAACAAGATGAAGGTTCCACTGTGTATTACTGTCAGTTATATATGACATGATGATGGTTCCACTGTGTATTACTGTCAGTTATATACAACATGATGATGGTTCCACTGTGTATTACTGTCAGTTATATACAACATGATGATGGTTCCACTGTGTATTACTGTCAGTTATATACAACATGATGATGATGGTTCCACTGTGTATTACTGTCAGTTATATACAACATGATGATGGTTCCACTATGTATTACTGTCAGTTATCTACAACATTATGATGGTTCCACTGTGTATTACTGTCAGTTATATACAACATGATGATGGTTCCACTGTGTATTACTGTCAGTTATATACAACAACATGATGATGGTTCCACTGTGTATTACTCTCAGTTTTATACAACATGATGATGATGGTTCCACTGTGTATTAATGTCAGTTATATACAACATGATGATGGTTCCACTGTGTATTACTGTCAGTTATATACAACATGATGATGATGGTTCCACTGTGTATTACTGTCAGTTATATACAACATGATGATGATGGTTCCACTGTGTATTACTGTCAGTTATGTACAATATGATGATGGTTCCACTGTGTATTACTGTCAGTTATATACAACATGATTATGGCTCCACTTTGTATTACTGTCATTTATATACGACATGATGATGGTTCCACTGTGTATTACTGTCAGTTATATACAACATGATGATGGTTCCACTGTGTATTACTGTCAGTTATATACAACATGATGATGATGGTTCCACTTTGTATTACTGTCAGTTATATACAACATGATGATGATGGTTCCACTGTGTATTACCGTCAGTTATGTACAATATGATGATGGTTCCACTGTGTATTACTGTCAGTTATATACAACATGATGATGGCTCCACTGTGTATTACTATCAGTTATATACAACATGATGATGGTTCCACTGTGTGTTACTGTCAGTTATATACAACATGATGATGATGGTTCCACTTTGTATTACTGTCAGTTATATACGAAATGATGATGGTTCCACTGTGTATTACTGTCAGTTATATACAACATGATGATGATGGTTCCACTGTGTATTACCGTCAGTTATGTACAATATGATGATGGTTCCACTGTGTATTACTGTCAGTTATATACAACATGATGATGGCTCCACTGTGTATTACTATCAGTTATATACAACATGATGATGGTTCCACTGTGTTTTACTGTCAGTTATATACAACATGACATACCAATCAGCTCTCTCTGTCAACTACCAACACAGGACATACCAATCAGCTCTCTATGTCACCACTAACACAGGACATACCAATCAGCTCTCTCTGTCAACAACTAACACAGGACATACATATCAGCTCTCTCTGAACAACAACCAACACAGGACATACCAATCAGCTGTCTCTGAGCAACAACCAACACAGGACATACCAATCAGCTGTCTCTGAGTAACAACCAACACAGGACATACCAATACGCTGTCTCTGAGTAACAACCAACACAGGGCATACCATTCAGCTCTCTCTGTCAATAACCAACACAGTACATACCAATCAGCTCTCTCTGTCACAACTAACACAGGACATACAAATCAGCTCTCTCTGTCAACAACTAACACAGGACATACCAATCAGCTCTCTCTGAACAACAACCAACACAGGACATACCAATAAGCTCTCTCTGTCACCACTAACACAGGACATACCAATCAGCTCTCTCTGTCAATAACCAACACAGGACATACCAATCAGCCCTCTCTGTCAATAACCAACACAGGACATATCAATCAGCTCTCTCTGTCAATAACCAACACAGGACATACCAATCAGCTCTCTCTGTCAATAACTAACACAGGACATACCAATCAGCTCTCTCTGTCACCACTAACACAGGACATACAAATCAGCTGTCTCTGTCAACAGCTAACACAGGGAATACCAATCAGCTCTCTCTGTCACCACTAACACAGGACATACCAATCAGCTCTCTCTGTCAACAACTAACACAGGACATACCAATCAGCTCTCTCTGAACAACAACCAACACAGGACATACCAATCAGCTGTCTCTGAGCAACAACCAACACAGGACATACCAATCAGGTGTCTCTGAGTAACAACCAACACAGGACATACCAATCAGCTGTCTCTGAGTAACAACCAACACAGGACATACCAATCAGCTCTCTCTGTCAATAACCAACACAGTACATACCAATCAGCTCTCTCTGTCACCTTTAACAAAGGACGTACCAATCAGCCGTCTCTGTCAACAAATAACACAGGACAAACCAATCAGCTCTCTCTGATCAAGAACCAACACAGGACATACCAATCAGCTCTCTCTGTCACCACTAACACAGGACATACCAATCAGCTCTCTCTGTCAATAACCAACACAGGACATACCAATCAGCTCTCTCTGTCAACAACTAACACAGGACATACCAATCAGCTCTCTCTGTCAACAACTAACACAGGACATACCAATCCACTCTCTCTGTCAATAACCAACACTGGACATACCAATCAGCTATCTCTGAGCAACAACCAACACAGGACATACCAATCAGCTCTCTCTGAGCAACAACCAACACAGGACATACCAATTAGCTCTCTCTGTCAATAACCAACACAGTACATACCAATCAGCTCTCTCTGTCAACACTAACACAGGACATACAAATCAGCTCTCTCTGTCAACAACTAACACATGACATACCAATCAGCTCTCTCTGAACAACAACCAACACAGGACATACCAATCTGCTCTCTCTGTCACGACTAACACAGGACATACCAATCATCTCTCTGTCAATAACCAACACAGGACATTCCAATCAGCTCTCTCTGAGCCAACATCCAAAACAGGACATACCAATCAGCTTTCTCTGTCAATAACCAACACAGGACATAACAATCAGCTCTCTCTGTCAATAACCAACACAGGACATACCAATCAGCTCTCTCTGTTACCACTAACACAGGACATACCATTCAGCTGTCTCTGTCAATAACCAACACAGGACATACCAATCAGCTCTCTCTGTCAACAACTAACACAGGACATACCAATCAGCTCTCTCTGTCAATAACCAACACAGGACATACCAATCAGCTCTCTCTGTCAATAACCAACACAGGACATACCAATCAGCTGTCCCTGTCAATAACCAACATTGGACATACCAATCAGCTCTCTCTGTCAACAACCAACACAGGACATACCAATAAGCTCTCTCTGTCAATAACCAACACAGGACATACCAATCAGCTCTCTCTGTCACCACTAACACAGGACATACAAATCAGCTGTCTCTGTCAACAACTAACAGAGGACATACCAATCAACTCTCTCTGTCACTACTAACACAGGACATACCAAACAGCTCTCTCTGTCAATAACCAACACAGGACATACCAATCATCTCTCTCTGTCAATAACCAACACAGGACATACCAATCATCTCTCTCTGTCAACAACTAACACAGGACATACCAATCAGCTCTCTCTGAACAACAACCAACACAGGACATACCAATCTGCTCTCTCTGTCAACAACTAACACAGGACTTAGCAATCAGCTCTCTCTGTCAACAACTAACACAGGACATACCAATCATCTCTCTCTGTCAACAACCAACACAGTACATACCAATCAGCTCTCTCTGTCAACAACTAACACAGGACATACCAATCCACTCTCTCTGTCAATAACCAACACTGGACATACCAATCATCTATCTCTTTCAATAACCAACACAGGACATACCAATCATCTCTCTCTGTCAACAACTAACACAGGACATGCCAATCAGCTCTCTCTGAAAACAACCAACACAGGACATACCAATCTGCTCTCTCTGTCACCACTAACACAGGACATACCAATCAGCTGTCTCTGTCAATAACCAACACAGGACATACCAATCAGCTCTCTCTGTCAACAACTAACACAGGACATACCAATCAGCTCTCTCTGTCAACAACTAACACAGGACATACCAATCCACTCTCTCTGTCAATAACCAACACTGGACATACCAATCAGCTATCTCTGAGCAACAACCAACACAGGACATACCAATCAGCTCTCTCTGAGCAACAACCAACACAGGACATACCAATTAGCTCTCTCTGTCAATAACCAACACAGTACATACCAATCAGCTCTCTCTGTCACCACTAACACAGGACATACAAATCAGCTCTCTCTGTCAACAACTAACACATGACATACCAATCAGCTCTCTCTGAACAACAACCAACACAGGACATACCAATCTGCTCTCTCTGTCACGACTAACACAGGACATACCAATCATCTCTCTGTCAATAACCAACACAGGACATTCCAATCAGCTCTCTCTGAGCCAACATCCAAAACAGGACATACCAATCAGCTTTCTCTGTCAATAACCAACACAGGACATAACAATCAGCTCTCTCTGTCAATAACCAACACAGGACATACCAATCAGCTCTCTCTGTCACCACTAACACAGGACATACCAATCAGCTGTCTCTGTCAATAACCAACACAGGACATACCAATCAGCTCTCTCTGTCAACAACTAACACAGGACATACCAATCAGCTCTCTCTGTCAATAACCAACACAGGACATACCAATCAGCTCTCTCTGTCAATAACCAACACAGGACATACCAATCAGCTGTCCCTGTCAATAACCAACATTGGACATACCGATCAGCTCTCTCTGTCAACAACCAACACAGGACATACCAATAAGCTCTCTCTGTCAATAACCAACACAGGACATACCAATCAGCTCTCTCTGTCACCACTAACACAGGACATACCAATCAGCTGTCTCTGTCAACAACTAACAGAGGACATACCAATCAACTCTCTCTGTCACTACTAACACAGGACATACCAAACAGCTCTCTCTGTCAATAACCAACACAGGACATACCAATCATCTCTCTCTGTCAATAACCAACACAGGACATACCAATCATCTCTCTCTGTCAACAACTAACACAGGACATACCAATCAGCTCTCTCTGAACAACAACCAACACAGGACATACCAATCTGCTCTCTCTGTCAACAACTAACACAGGACATAGCAATCAGCTCTCTCTGTCAACAACTAACACAGGACATACCAATCATCTCTCTCTGTCAACAACCAACACAGTACATACCAATCAGCTCTCTCTGTCAATAACCAACACAGGACATACCAATCAGCTCTCTCTGAGCAACAACCAACACAGGACATACCAATCAGCTCTCTCTGTCAATAACCAACACAGGAAATATAAATCAGCTCTCTCTGTCAACAACCAACACAGGACATACCAATCAGCTCTCTCTGTCAACAGTAACGCAGGACATACTAATCAGCTGTCTCTGTCAATAACCAACACAGGACATACCAATCAGCTCTCTCTGTCAATAACCAACACAGGACATACCAATCAGCTCTCTCTGTCAATAACCAACACAGTACATACCAATCAGCTCTCTCTGTCTCCACTAACACAGGACAAACCAATCAGCTGTCTATGTCAACAACTAACACAGGACATACCAATCAGCTCTCTCTGTCACCACTAACACAGGACATACCAATCAGCTCTCTCTGTCAACAACCAACACAGGACATACCAATAAGCTCTCTCTGTCAATAACAACACAGGACATACCAATCAGCTCTCTCTGTCACCACTAACACAGGACATACCAATCAGCTCTCTCTGTCACCACTAACACAGGACATACCAATCAGCTCTCTCCGTCAACAACTAACACAGGACATACCAATCAGCTGTCTCTGTCAACAACTAACAGAGGACATACCAATCAACTCTCTCTGTCACTACTAACACAGGACATACCAAACAGCTCTCTCTGTCAATAACCAACACAGGACATACCAATCATCTCTCTCTGTCAATAACCAACACAGTACATACCAATCAGCTCTCTCTGTCAATAACCAACACAGGACATACCAATCAGCTCTCTCTGAGCAACAACCAACACAGGACATACCAATCAGCTCTCTCTGTCAATAACCAACACAGGAAATATAAATCAGCTCTCTCTGTCAACAACCAACACAGGACATACCAATCAGCTCTCTCTGTCACCAGTAACGCAGGACATACTAATCAGCTGTCTCTGTCAATAACCAACACAGGACATACCAATCAGCTCTCTCTGTCAATAACCAACACAGGACATACCAATCAGCTCTCTCTGTCAATAACCAACACAGTACATACCAATCAGCTCTCTCTGTCTCCACTAACACAGGACAAACCAATCAGCTGTCTATGTCAACAACTAACACAGGACATACCAATCAGCTCTCTCTGTCACCACTAACACAGGACATACCAATCAGCTCTCTCTGTCAACAACCAACACAGGACATACCAATAAGCTCTCTCTGTCAATAACAACACAGGACATACCAATCAGCTCTCTCTGTCACCACTAACACAGGACATACCAATCAGCTCTCTCTGTCACCACTAACACAGGACATACCAATCAGCTCTCTCCGTCAACAACTAACACAGGACATACCAATCAGCTGTCTCTGAGTAACAACCAACACAGGATATACCAATCAGCTCTCTCTGTCAATAATCAACACAGGACATACCAATCAGCTCTCTCTGTCAATAACCAACACAGGACATACCAATCAGCTTTCTCTGTCAACAACCAACACAGGACATACCAATCAGCTCTCTCTGTCAATAACCAACACAGGACATACCCATCAGCTCTCTCTGTCAACACTAACACAGGACATACCAATCAGCTGTCTGTGTCAACAACTAACACAGGACATACCAATCAGCTCTCTCTGTCACCACTAACACAGGACATACCAATCAGCTCTCTCTGTCAACAACTAACACAGGACATACCAATCAGCTCTCTCTGAACAACTACCAACACAGGACATACCAATCAGCTCTCTCTGTCAACAACTAACACAGGACATACCAATCAGATCTCTCTGTCAACAACCAACACAGGACATACCTATAAGCTCTCTCTGTCAATAACCAACACAGGACATACCAATCAGCTCTCTCTGTCAACAACTAACACAGGACATACCAATCAGCTGTCTCTGAGCAACAACCAACACAGGACATACCAATCAGCTCTCTCTGTCAACTACCAACACAGGACATACTAATCAGCTGTCTCTGAGCAACAACCAACACAGGACATACCAATCAGCTCTCTCTGAACAACAACCAACACAGGACATACCAGTCAGCTGTCTCTGAGCAACAACCAACACAGGACATACCAATCAGCTCTCTCTGAGCAACAACCAACACAGGACATACCAATTAGCTCTCTCTGTCAATAACCAACACAGTACATACCAATCAGCTCTCTCTGTCACCACTAACACAGGACATACAAATCAGCTCTCTCTGTCAACAACTAACACATGACATACCAATCAGCTCTCTCTGAACAACAACCAACACAGGACATACCAATCTGCTCTCTCTGTCACGACTAACACAGGACATACCAATCATCTCTCTGTCAATAACCAACACAGGACATTCCAATCAGCTCTCTCTGAGCCAACATCCAAAACAGGACATACCAATCAGCTTTCTCTGTCAATAACCAACACAGGACATAACAATCAGCTCTCTCTGTCAATAACCAACACAGGACATACCAATCAGCTCTCTCTGTCACCACTAACACAGGACATACCATTCAGCTGTCTCTGTCAATAACCAACACAGGACATACCAATCAGCTCTCTCTGTCAACAACTAACACAGGACATACCAATCAGCTCTCTCTGTCAATAACCAACACAGGACATACCAATCAGCTCTCTCTGTCAATAACCAACACAGGACATACCAATCAGCTGTCCCTGTCAATAACCAACATTGGACATACCAATCAGCTCTCTCTGTCAACAACCAACACAGGACATACCAATAAGCTCTCTCTGTCAATAACCAACACAGGACATACCAATCAGCTCTCTCTGTCACCACTAACACAGGACATACCAATCAGCTGTCTCTGTCAACAACTAACAGAGGACATACCAATCAACTCTCTCTGTCACTACTAACACAGGACATACCAAACAGCTCTCTCTGTCAATAACCAACACAGGACATACCAATCATCTCTCTCTGTCAATAACCAACACAGGACATACCAATCATCTCTCTCTGTCAACAACTAACACAGGACATACCAATCAGCTCTCTCTGAACAACAACCAACACAGGACATACCAATCTGCTCTCTCTGTCAACAACTAACACAGGACATAGCAATCAGCTCTCTCTGTCAACAACTAACACAGGACATACCAATCATCTCTCTCTGTCAACAACCAACACAGTACATACCAATCAGCTCTCTCTGTCAATAACCAACACAGGACATACCAATCAGCTCTCTCTGAGCAACAACCAACACAGGACATACCAATCAGCTCTCTCTGTCAATAACCAACACAGGAAATATAAATCAGCTCTCTCTGTCAACAACCAACACAGGACATACCAATCAGCTCTCTCTGTCACCAGTAACGCAGGACATACTAATCAGCTGTCTCTGTCAATAACCAACACAGGACATACCAATCAGCTCTCTCTGTCAATAACCAACACAGGACATACCAATCAGCTCTCTCTGTCAATAACCAACACAGTACATACCAATCAGCTCTCTCTGTCTCCACTAACACAGGACAAACCAATCAGCTGTCTATGTCAACAACTAACACAGGACATACCAATCAGCTCTCTCTGTCACCACTAACACAGGACATACCAATCAGCTCTCTCTGTCACCACTAACACAGGACATACCAATCAGCTCTCTCCGTCAACAACTAACACAGGACATACCAATCAGCTGTCTCTGTCAACAACTAACAGAGGACATACCAATCAACTCTCTCTGTCACTACTAACACAGGACATACCAAACAGCTCTCTCTGTCAATAACCAACACAGGACATACCAATCATCTCTCTCTGTCAATAACCAACACAGTACATACCAATCAGCTCTCTCTGTCAATAACCAACACAGGACATACCAATCAGCTCTCTCTGAGCAACAACCAACACAGGACATACCAATCAGCTCTCTCTGTCAATAACCAACACAGGAAATATAAATCAGCTCTCTCTGTCAACAACCAACACAGGACATACCAATCAGCTCTCTCTGTCACCAGTAACGCAGGACATACTAATCAGCTGTCTCTGTCAATAACCAACACAGGACATACCAATCAGCTCTCTCTGTCAATAACCAACACAGGACATACCAATCAGCTCTCTCTGTCAATAACCAACACAGTACATACCAATCAGCTCTCTCTGTCTCCACTAACACAGGACAAACCAATCAGCTGTCTATGTCAACAACTAACACAGGACATACCAATCAGCTCTCTCTGTCACCACTAACACAGGACATACCAATCAGCTCTCTCTGTCAACAACCAACACAGGACATACCAATAAGCTCTCTCTGTCAATAACAACACAGGACATACCAATCAGCTCTCTCTGTCACCACTAACACAGGACATACCAATCAGCTCTCTCTGTCACCACTAACACAGGACATACCAATCAGCTCTCTCCGTCAACAACTAACACAGGACATACCAATCAGCTGTCTCTGAGTAACAACCAACACAGGATATACCAATCAGCTCTCTCTGTCAATAATCAACACAGGACATACCAATCAGCTCTCTCTGTCAATAACCAACACAGGACATACCAATCAGCTTTCTCTGTCAACAACCAACACAGGACATACCAATCAGCTCTCTCTGTCAATAACCAACACAGGACATACCCATCAGCTCTCTCTGTCAACACTAACACAGGACATACCAATCAGCTGTCTGTGTCAACAACTAACACAGGACATACCAATCAGCTCTCTCTGTCACCACTAACACAGGACATACCAATCAGCTCTCTCTGTCAACAACTAACACAGGACATACCAATCAGCTCTCTCTGAACAACTACCAACACAGGACATACCAATCAGCTCTCTCTGTCAACAACTAACACAGGACATACCAATCAGATCTCTCTGTCAACAACCAACACAGGACATACCTATAAGCTCTCTCTGTCAATAACCAACACAGGACATACCAATCAGCTCTCTCTGTCAACAACTAACACAGGACATACCAATCAGCTGTCTCTGAGCAACAACCAACACAGGACATACCAATCAGCTCTCTCTGTCAACTACCAACACAGGACATACTAATCAGCTGTCTCTGAGCAACAACCAACACAGGACATACCAATCAGCTCTCTCTGAACAACAACCAACACAGGACATACCAGTCAGCTGTCTCTGAGCAACAACCAACACAGGACATACCAGTCAGCTGTCTTTGAGCAACAACCAACACAGGACATACCAGTCAGCTGTCTTTGAGCAACAACCAACACAGGACATACCAGTCAGCTGTCTCTGAGCAACAACCAACACAGGACATACCAATCAGCTCTCATGTGTGTTACGTCCCCGCTGTTCCATAAGGTGGGGGTGGTAGTGTGTATGTTATCGCGTGCGTGTGTGTGTGTGTGTGTGTGTGTTTGTGTGTGTGTGTTTCTTTGCGTGTCAAAAAATATACACGTCAAATAGTGTTATTTGACGTGTCAAATATTATTGTTTACCAATCAGGACGTGAATATGAATATCACTCGTATTTCATGTCAAAACGATTCATCGATACGTATGCTATGATGCTGGTGAAGTTGTCTTGCGTGCCTACAGTGCTGGTCATAAAAAAAAGCTAGCTAGCCCCAAAAACAGCAAACGACAATCTAGGTGTTATCTAAAACAACATTGTCTGTTTCAGTAACTATAGTTAGCGTGTTATCTGTATAGCTAGGTGACTATATAGCTAAGTGACTATATAGCTAGGCGACAATATAGCTATCTATCTATATAGCTAACTAACTATATAGCTAGGTGACTATATAGCTAGGTGACTATACAGCTAGCTAACTATATAGCTAGGTGACTACATAGCTAAGTGACTATATAGCTATCTTTCTATATAGCTAACTAACTATATAGCTGGGTGACTATATAGCTAGCTATCTAAATAGCTAGCTGACTATATAGCTAGGTGACTATATAGCTAGGTGACTATATAGCTAGGTGACTATATAGCTAGATGACTACATAGCTAGGTGACTATATAGCTAGGTGACTATATAGCTAGGTGACTATATAGCTAGATGACTACATAGCTAGGTCACTATATATCTATGTGACTATATAGCTAGGTGACTATATAGCTAGATGACTACATAGCTAGGTTACTATATAGCTAGGTGACTAGATAGCTAGGTGACTATATAGCTAGGTGACTACATAGCTAGGTGACTATATAGCTAGGTGACTATATAGCTATGTGACTACATAGCTAGGTGACTACATAGCTAGGTGACTACATAGCTAGGTGTCATCTAAAATAACCCTAATGTATAAGACAGTTCTTATTTGATTAATGGTGGTCAGACCATCTATGTGATGCTAGCCACAATAAGGATTAGCTACTGGACACTGGATGTATTGTACTTTAGAATTGCATTGGGGGCATACTTATTTCACTGCACAGCCTTACCTATGGATTATGGATCAATGACATGGGGTATCAGTCTACTCAGTGACACCCAGAGAACATTAGCGTCGTAGCTCTTATCGAGGGACTCTGAAACAACTGTGAATTGAGCCACATTTACTGTCAACCTATGTGTTTTTGACCACTATTCCCAAGGAAATAAATACTGCGTGGACGTTTTGGAGTCTGATAACTCTGAGGAGGACGTTGGGAAAAAAATATCTTGGGTATTGAGTAGACCGATAACCCATTTCATTGATCCCCAATCCTTAGGTAAAGCTGTACAGTGCAATATGAATGTCAATACACACAATAAGCTGACTGGGGAGGTTATTTCACACAGTCACAGTCCCGCGATAAGAGCTACAATGCTAATATTTGCATAAACTCTTCACAGCTGTGTTCTGTGGGTACCCCAGCAAATATTCTGTGATACCCCAGCAAATATTCTTTGCATCATCAACATATGAATCACTAGAAAACTTTTTGTATGACCTCTTATTCACTATATTAGGCCCAGCCTGACCTCTTATTCACTATATTAGGCCCAGCTTTTGGAACTTTGGTTTTCTGACTGGAAAAGTCATGTTTAGTGTGTGTATTTACATTGAATGTGTCGTCGAAAATGGAATGAGACGGAATTCACGACACAAGCGGTTCACAAAATGTTTCGTGTTAGGCTATAAAAATTGATTTTATCAAACAAAAGACCATTCATTGTGTAACAATGAGCCTTGGGATTGCAAACAGAGGAAGATCGTCAAAGGTAAACTATTTATTTTCTTGCAGTTTGTGATTTTGTTACGCCTGTGCTGGTTGAAATAGTAGTTTTTTATGGGGCTCTATCCTCAGATAATCGCATCGTATTCTTTCGCAGTAAATCCTTTTTAAATCTGACAATGCAGTTGGATTAGCAAGATTCAAGGCTTTCGAAACATATGAGACACTTGTATTTTCATGAATGTTTAATATGACTATTTATGTAGCGATCACCGTATGTTGTTCAATTTCATCCCGTTAACGGGTTCGGTGCGCAGAGGTTGACAAGGCTAATCTGAAAACAAGGCTCCCTAAATTTTATCAGCATATCGAATGCGCGACCCGGGCTGGCAAAATTCTGGATCATTGTTACTCTAACTTCCCCAATGCATACTAAGCCCTCCCTCGCCCTCCTTTTGGCAAATCTGACAACGGCACCATTTTGTTGCTCCCAGCCTATAGACAGAAACTAAAACAGGAAAAGCCCATGCTCAGGTCTGTTCAACGCTGGTCCGACCAATCTGATTCCACACTTCAAGATTGCTTCGATCACGTGGACTGGGATATGTTCCGGATAGCATTGAACAACAACATTTATATATTTGCTGATTCGGTGAGTGAGTTAATTAGCAAGTGCATTGGTGATGTTGTACCCATGGCGACTATTAAAACCTTCCCCAACCAGAAACCGTGGATTGATGGCAGCATTCACGCAAAACTGAAAGCACGAACTGAATGCTTTTAATCAGGGCAAGGCGAAAGGAACCACGACCGAATACAAACAGTGTAGCTATTCCCTCCGCTAGGCAATCAAACAAGCTAAGCGGCAGTATAGAGACAAAGTACACTCGCAATTCAACGGCTCAGACATGAAAGGTATGTGGCAGGGTCTGCAGACAATCACAGACTACAAAACCAGCCCCGTCACGGACCAGGATGTCTTGCTCACAGAGAAACTAAACAACTTCTTTGCTCGCTTTGAGGACAATACAGTGCCACTGACACGGCCCGCTACCAAAACCTGTGGGCTCTCTTTCACCGCAGCCAATGTGAGTAAAACATTTAAACATGTTAACCCTCACAAGGCTGCCGGCCTAGACGGAATCTCTAGCCGTATCCTTAGAGCATGCGCAGACCAGCTGGCGGGTGTGTTAAGGGACATATTCAATCAATTCCTGTCTGCTGTTCCCACATGCTTCAATAGGGTCACCATGCCCAAGAAAGCTAAGGTAACTAAGCTAAACGACTTTCGCCCTGTAGCACTCACTTTCGTTGTCATGTAGTGCTTTGAGAGACTAGTCAAGGATCATATCACCTCCACCCTACCTGACACCCTAGTCCAACTTCAATTTGCTTACCGCCCCAATAGCTCCACAGACAACGCAATCACAATCACACTGCACACAGCCCTAACCCATCTGGAATACCTATGTGAGAAAGCGGTTCATCGACTACAGCTCAGCATTTAACAACATAGTACCCTCCAAACTCGTCATTAAGCTCGAGACCCTGGGACCCTCTGCAACTGGGTCCTGGACTTTCTGACGGGACGCCCCCAGGTGGTGAGGGTAGAAAACAACATCTCCACCCCGCTGATCCTCAACACTGGGGCCCCACAATGGTGCATTGTGCCCTCTCCAGTACTCCCTGTTCACCCATGACTGCGTGGTCATGCACTCCTCCAACTCAATCATCAAGTTTGCAGATGACACAACAGTAGTGGGCTTGATTACCAAAAACCATGAGAAGGCCTTCCTCGGCGTACACATCACGGACAAAGTGAAATGGTCCACCCACACAGACAGCGCCTCTTCAACTTCAGGAGGCTGAAGAAATTTGGCTTGTCACCAAAAACACTCACAAACCTTTACTAGGCGAGGTCAGTACAGGTGCATCAAATCTGGGGCCGAGAGACTGAAAAACAGCTTCCATCTCAAGGCCATCAGACTGTTAAACAGCCATCACTAACATTGAGTGGCTGCTGCCAACATACTGACTCAACTCCAGCCACTTTAATAATGGAAAAATTGAATGACTTAAAATATATCATTAGTCACTTTAAACAATGCCACTTTATATAATGTTTACATACCCTACATCACTCATCTCATATGTATACACTGTACTCTATACCATCTACTGCATCTTGCCATCTTTATGTAATACTTGTATCACTAGCCACTGTAAACAATGCCACTTTATATAATGTTTTCATACCCTACATTTCTCATCTCATATGTATATACTGTAATCTATACCATCTACTGCATCTTGACTATGCCATTCGGCCATCACTCATCCATATATTCATATGTACATATTCTTATTAATTCCTTTACACTTGTTTGTAAAAGGTAGTTGTTATGAAATTGTTAGATTACTTGTTAGATATTACTGCATAGTTGGAACTAGAAGCACAAGCATTTCGCTACACTTGCACTAACATCTGCTAACCATGTGTATGTGAAAAATAAGATTTTATTTTATTTTATTTGAAAATTGCATGTAATGCATTGCATGGCTCACCGTCCTAATCAGCACTCACGCTATGTACAAAATATATGAAGCTTTCAAGCCATTACAGACTACAAAGGGATGCACAGCCAAGAGCTGCCCAGTGACACGAGCCTACCAGACGAGCTAGACTACTTCAATGCTCGCTTCGAGGCATATAACACTGAAAAATGCATGAGAGCACCAGCTGTTCTGGAAGACTGTGTGATCACACTCTCCGCAGCTGATGTGAGTAAGGCCTTTAACCTCTCTTGGGTACGTGAGATGGTAGCGTCCCACCTCTTCAACAGACAGTGAAACTGCTGGGCGCCAAATTCAAAACAACAGATATCCCATAATTAAAATTCCTCAAACATACATGTATTTTACAAAATTTTAAAGATACACTTGTTGTAAATCCTGCCACAGTGTCCGATTTCAAAAAGGCTTTCCAGCGAAACCACCACAAACGATAATGTAAGGGAAAGGTATGTTAGGTCACCACCAAGTCACAGAATAACAGCCATTTTTCCAGTCAAAGAGAGGATTCACAAAAAGCAGAAATATAGATAAAATTAATCACTAACCTTTGATGATCTTCATCAGATGACACTCATAGGACTTTATGTTACACAATACATGTATGTTTTGTTCGGTAAAGTTTGTATTTATATCCAAAAATCTGAGTTTACATTGGCGCCTTACGTTCAGAAGTTCCAAACATCCTTTGATTCTGCAGAGAGCCAGATCAATTTACAGGAATACTAATAATAAACATTGCTAAAAGATACACGTGTTACGCATGGAATTTTAGATGCACATCTCCTTAATGCAACCGCTGTGTCAGATTTCAAAAAAGCTTTACGGAAAAAGCAAACCATGCAATAATCTGAGTCGGCGCTCAGAGCCCAATCAAGACACAAATATATCCACCATATTATGCAGTCAACAGAAGTCAAGAAATAACATTATAAACATTCACTTACCTTTGATGATCTTCATCAGAATGCACTCCCAGGAATCCCAGTTCCACAATAAATGTTTGTTTTGTTCGATAATGTCCATCATTTACGTCCAAATTCCTCCTTGTTGTTCTAGCGTTCAGTATACTTTCCAAACTCACGGACGCGCGGGCAAGTCCAGCGGAAAGTACAGATGAAGTTAATGCTGCCCCCTATCTCAAACAGGTTTTAAGACTCCTGAACAGCTAATCAAATGGCTACCCAGACTATTTGCATCGCCACCCGCTCTTTTACGCTGCTGCTACTCTCTGTTTATTATCTATGTATAGTCACCTTAAAACCTCTTTGGGATAGGGGGCAGCATTTTCACTCTTTGATTAATAGCCTGCCCAATTTCAACTTCCTGCTACTCATGCCCAAAATATAAGATATGCATATTATTAGTAGATTTGCATAGAAAACACTCTGAAGTTTCTAAAACTGTTTGAATCCTGTCTGTGAGCTTAACAGAACGTATGTAGCAGGCAAAACCCCGAGGACTAACCATTCAGAATAAAAAGGTCACTGTCTGTTCAATGATTTCACGTTGGGAAACTATATTTCTTCGGCACTTGTTTGCAGTTCCTACAGCTTCCACTGGATGTCACCAGTCTTTGGAATTTGGTTGAGGTTATTCCTTTGTGCAATGAAGAAGTGCGGCCATCTTGGAACAGGGTAACGTTATGTGTACTGTTTGAGAGTTGCGCAAGATTGGAAAGTAGCGTTAGTTTGTGATTCTCCTGTTTTGAAAACAGATAGACCCGTCTTCAATTTGATTGATTATTAACGTTTAAAAATACCTAAAGTTGTATTACAAAAGTAGTTTGACATTTTTTGGCAACGTTAACAGGTAACCTTTAAGGTAATTTGTAGTGACGTTGCGCAAATTGGAAGCTGTTTTTTTCTGGATCAAACACGCCAAATAAATTGACATTTTGGATATATACCGACGGAATTAATCGAACAAAAGGACCATTTGTGATGTTTATGGGACATATTAGAGTGCCAACAAAAGAAGCTCATGATTTATATTTTATTTATGCGTTGTGTGTGGTGCCTGCAGGGTTGAAATATGCTATTGTCTCTTTGTTTACTGTTGTGTTATCATCAGATAATAGCTTCTTGTGCTTTCGCCGAAAAGCCTTTTTGAAATCTGACATGTTGGCTGGATTCACAACGAGTGTAGCTTTAATTTGGTATCTTACATGTGTGATTTAAGGAAAGTTTGAATTTTATAGCATTCTTTACTTTTTAATTTGGCGTTCTGCATTTTTCCTGGCAATTGGCCAGGTGGGACATTTGCGTCCCGCCTATCCCAGAGAGGTTTTAACTTTACCTACATGTACATATTACCTCAATTATCTTGACTAACCTGTGCCCCCGCACATTGACTGTATCGGTACCCCGTCTGGATAGCCTTGCTATTGTTATTTTACTGCTGCTCTTTAATTATTTGTTATATTAATTGTATTTTTTACTTATCTTTTTTTACTTAACACGTATTTTTCTTATAACGGCATTGTTGTTTAAGGGCTTGTATTCGGGAACATGTGACCAATACAATTGAATTCAGACCCTTTACTCAGTGCTTTGTTGAAGCACCTTTGGCAGCGATTACAGCCTCAAGCTCTGTCAGGTTGGATGGGGAGCGTTGATGCACAGCTATTTAAAAGTCTCTGCAGAGATTTTCGATCGGGTTCAAGACCGGGCTCTGGCTGGGCCACTATAGGACATTCAGAGACTTGTCCTGAAGCCACTGCTGCATTGTATTGTCTGTGTGCTTAGGGTTGTTGTCCTGTTGGAAGGTGAACCTTCGCCCCCAGTCTGAGGTCCTGAGCTCTCTGGAACAGGTTTTGACCAAGGATCTCTCTGTACTTTGCTCCGTTCCACTTTCCCTCAAATCTGACTATCACCACAGCAACTGCCGCTGAAAATGGCCCCACAACATGATTCTGCCACCACCATGCATCACCGTAGGGATGGTGCCAGGTTTCCTCCAGACGTGACACTTGGCATTCTGGCCAAAGAATCCCTATCTTAGTTTCATCAAGACCAGATAATATTGTTTCTCATGGTTTCAGAGCCCTTTAGGTGCCTTTTGGCAAAACAAAAGATAAAACAGTACATCATATAACACTGTCACACCACAAATATATGATACCACCACACAACAATATTACAATGTACGTGTGTGTAGAGTGAGTGTGCTAGCGCCCTTATGCGTGTCTGTACCTTTGTGTGTGTCTCTTCACAGTCCCCGCAGTTCCATACGGTTGGTAATCAAGCCCACTACTGTTGTGTCATCTGCAAACTTGATTATTGAGCTGGAGGCGTTCATGGCCACGCAGTCGTGGGTGAACAAGGAGTACAGGAGGGGGCTGAGCCGCACCCTTGTAGGGCCCCAGTGTTGAGGGTCAGCAAGGTGGAGATGTTGTTTCCTACCTTCACCACCTGGGGGCGTCCCGTCAGAAAGTCCAGGACCCAATTGCACAGGGTGAGGCCTCCAGCCTCCAGCCTCCAGCTTGATGATGAGCTTGGAGGGTACTAGGGTGTTGAATGCTGAGCTGAAGTCAATGAACATCATTCTCACATAGGTATTTCTCTTGTCCAAATGGGATAGAGCAGTGTGCTGTGTGATGGCGATGGCATCGTCTGTGGACTTGTTAGGGCGGTATGCAAATTGAAGTGGGTCTAGGGTGGCCGGTAAGGTGGAGGGGATATGATCCTTGACTAGTCTCTCAAAGCACTTCATGATGACAGAAGTGAGTGCTACGGGGCGGTAGTCACGTTGTTCAGAAGTCTGGTCAGAAGTGGCCTTCACGGAAGACTTGCAGCCAAAAAGCCATACCTCCAATGTGGAAACAAGGCCAATCGACTCAACTATGCACGAAACACAGGAACTGAGTGCAGAAAAATGGCAGCAGGTGCGCTGGACTGATGAGTCAAAATGTAAAAAATATTTGGCTGTAGCAGAAGGCAGTTTGTTTGCCAAAGAGCTGGAGAGCAAATTTGTTTCTGCAGGCGACAGTGAAGCATGGTGGTGTTTCCCTGCAGGTTTGGGGCTACATTTCTGCAAATGGAGTTGGGGATTTGGTCAGAATGAATACTTCCCAATGCTGAGAAATACAGGCAGATACTTATCTGGTGTGTATAGTGTTGAATCATCTGCATACATAGACAAACTGGCAACTCAAAGCCAGTGTCGTTAGTAAAGATTGAAAAAAGTAAGGTACCTAAACAGCTGCCCTGGGGTATTCCATATTCTACCTGAGTTATATTGAGAGGCTTCCTCTGTGTTCTGTTAGACAGGTAATTCTATATCCACAATATATTTGTATTTGTTATGGATCCCCATAAACTCTCTCTGTGTCTATATCTCTGTGTCTCTCTGTGTGTCTCTCTGTTTGTGTCTCTGTGTATGTCTCTCTGTCTCTCTATGTGTGTGTCTCTCTGTATCTCTCTGTCTCTCTCACTCTCTCTGTGTCTCTCTGTTCTCAGGGTCCGTAAAAATTAAGGCAGTTATGCAATTTAAAACATTACAAAACATTCATTACAGAATTCACAACATACTAAGCTTGTGCCCTCAGGCCCATACTCCACTACCACATATCTACAACGCAAAATCCATGTGTACCTGTGTGTATACTGCGTATGTTTGTGTAACTTCACAGTCCCCGCTGTTCCAGAAGATGTATTTTTATCTGATTTTTAAATCTGATTCTCCTGCTGCATCAGTTACCTGACGTGGAATAGAGTTCCATGTAGTCATGGCTCTATGTAGTACTGTGTGCCTCCCATAGTCTGTTCTGGACTTGGGGACTGTGAAGGGACCTTTGGTGGCATGTCTTGTGGGGTATGCATGGGTGACCGAGCTGTGTGCCAGTAGTTTAGACAGACAGCTCGGTACCTTCACCTTGTCAACACTTCTTACAAAAACAAGTAATGATAAAGTCAACCTCTCCTCCACTTTGAGCCATGCGAGATTGACATGCACGTCATTAATGTTAGTTCTCCGTGTACTTTTATTTTAAGGGCCAGCCACAGCTGGCGCTCTGAGTCCATCCTTGTGGCACCTTACCTCTGTGTGTGACAGAGAGTCATTTGTCACGTGAAGCGTTTCCAGTCTGAGGGTTGAAGCAGGTCAGTTAGGTGTGTGTGTGTGTGTGTGTGTGTGTGTGTGTGTGTGTGTGTGTGTGTGTGTGTGTGTGTGTGTGTGTGTGTGTGTGTGTGCGTGTGTGTGTGTGTGTGTGTGCGTGTGTGTGCACGCGCATGTGTTTGTCAATTTAAATGTTAAACTGTAGTGACAGAAAGTTTAATGTGTTGTTAATCAGCTCCTAGGAAAACTCACTCAAGCATCACAACGCAGATTACTATGCCTTACCTCTCCACCCCCTCTCCCCTCCCCCTTACCTCTCCATACCCCCTCCCCTCCCCCTTACCTCTCCTCTCTCCTCCCCCTTACCTCTCTCCTCCACCTCCTCCTTTCTCCACCCACTCTCCCCTCCCCTTTACCTCTCCTCCTCTCCCCCTCTCATTGAGTTTAGTAACTCAGTTCTTTCATCTGTCAGTCATAACTACTTGATAATCCTTCCTTCCTTTCTCTGTGTGTATCTGTCTGTGTGCATCTGTGTGTGTATCTTTCTGTGTGTGTCTCTCTGTGTGTGTCTCTCTCTCTCTGTGTGTGGTTGTGTGTCTGTGTGTGTGTGTGTCTGTATGTGTGTCTCTGTGTGTGTGTGTGTGTCTGTATGTGTGTCTCTGTGTGTGTGTGTGTCTGTATGTGTGTCTCTGTGTGTGTGTGTGTGTGTGTGTGTGTGTGTGTGTGTCTGTATGTGTGTCTCTGTGTGTGTGTGTGTCTGTATGTGTGTCTCTGTGTGTGTGTGTGTGTCTGTATGTGTGTCTCTCTGTGTGTGTGTGTCTATTTGTGTTTAGTTCAGTTGATTAATTTGACCATTTTAATAAACAAGAACACATCAAACTTGAGAAAGCCATACATGCACATGAGTAAAATCATGGAGGATAACACACAATACAGTCTGTTACTTATTTACATTGTTAAATCATGGAGGATAACACACAATACAGTCTGGGACTTATTTCCATTGTTAAATCATGGAGGATAACACAATACAGTCTGGGACTTATTTCCACTGTTAAATCATGGAGGATAACACACTATACAGTCTGGGAATTATTTCCATTGTTAAATCATGGAGGATAACACACAATACAGTCTGGGACTTTTTTCCATTGTTAAATCATGGAGGACAACACACTATACAGTCTGCGACTTATTTCCACTGTTAAATCATGGAGGACAACACACTATACAGTCTGGGACTCTCTGTGTGTCTCTCACTGTATCTCTATGTCTCTCTCTCTGTCTCTCTATCTCTCTCTCTCTCTCTCTGTGTCTCTGTGTCTCTGAGTCTATCTCTCTCTCTCTGTGTGGCTCTGTGTCTCTGTGTCTCTCTATCTCTCTCTCTCTGTGTGGCTCTCTGTCTCTTTCTTTGTGTGTGTATCTGTCTAATAAGACGAGCTCATAAACATCCAGTGCGTGTGTGTGTGTGTTTGTGTGTGTGTGTCTGTGTGTGTGTGTCTGTATGTGTGTGTGTGTTTGTGTGTGTGTGTCTGTGTGTCTGTGTGTGTGCAGGTTTCAGGGTACAAATCAGTTCTATGTTTATTTCCCTCTCAGCAGTGATTACCGGCCCAATCTGTCTGTTTGACACAGGAAACATCACACACACACACGCACACACACACACGCGCACACACACACACGCGCACACACACACACACACACACACACACACACACACACACACACACACACACACACACACACACACACACTGCTGTAAAGCCGTCAGCATGTATCAGAGTCGACTGTTAGTCCGAGGTGGTCTTAGGACTCTCTGTTTCCACTCTCCATCCCTCCTGACTCATACATAAATAAACATTCCACTAACCTGGAACTGTGCTGCCACACACACACACACACACACACACACACACCCTAGTCTACACGTTTACCTGTCACACACAACCTGTTTTCCTTTATTTCCACTAGATGGCGACAAAGCTACATCCATCCAGTCTGACTGTCTCAATGACACTACAGTATAAATGAATGGACAAAGCCATAGATCACGTGACACCATTCATTCCTATGTGAAGACTCTGTAGAGAACCACAGTATGAGTCATAGTACCCATAAAACCTAGCAGTTCCAATAGAATTTCCACCATTCATTTGTACTATACGGAAAGTTACAAACAATACAAAGAAGTTTTGACATCCATGTTAATCTCTCGGACAAGTTGACTGTTATCAATATAAGAAAAGGAAAAATGATTGGAGTATGAGACGGGAGTTCGGGGGGTCGGTGGACACTGTGAGCACGATACCCCCGGACAGGACCAACCAGGCACGATATAACCCCACTTACTTTTTCAGGGTGGATTTATTACTGTCACTTTTAGTGAGCCATGTATTATGTTCAACATAGGAGGGCCAAGCACAGGAAGCAGCTCTTTCAGTAGTTTAGTTGGAATAGGGTCCCGTATGCAGCTTGAAGGTTTAGAGGCTATTACTATTTTCATTAATGTGTCAAGATATACAGGATAAAAAAATGTGAGTGTCTCCCTTAATCCTAGGTCCTGGAAGCTCTGTGCAGAGCCTGGGGGCGGCCCTTTAGAAAGTCCAGGATCCAGTTGCAGAGGGAGGTGTTTAGTCCCAGGATCCTTAGCTTAGTGATGAGCTTTGAGGGCACTATGGTGTTGAACGCTGAGCTGTAGTCAATGAATAGTATTCTCACATAGGTGTTCCTTTTGCCCAGGTGGGAAATGGCGGTGTGGAGTGCAATAAAGACTGCATCATCAGGCTACAGACATGAGTGCTACGGGTCAGTAGTCATTTAGGCGGGTTACCTTAGTGTTCTTGGGCACAGGGACTATGGTGGTCTGCTTAAAACATGTTGGTATTACAGACTCAGACAGGGAGAGGATGGAAATGTCACTGAAGACACTAGCTAGTTGATCAGCGCATGCTCGCAGTACACATCCTGGTAATCCGTCTGGCCCTGCGGCCTTGTGAATGTTGACCTGTCTAAAGGTCTTACTCACATCGGCTGCGGAGAGCGTGATCACACAATCTTCTGGTACAGCTGGTGCTCTCATGCACGTTTCAGTGTTACTTGCCTTGAAGCGAGCCTAGTAGTAGTTCAGCTAGTCTGGTAGGCTCGTAACACTGGTTAGCTCTTGGCTGTGCTTCCCTTTGTAGTCTGTAATGGCCTACAGGCCCTGCCACATCCGACGAGCATCAGAGCCGGTGTAGTACGACTCGATCTTAGTCCTGTATTGACACTTTGCCTGTTTGATGGTTTGTCAGAGGGCATTGCGGGATTTCTTATAAGCTTCCGGGTTTGATTCCCGCTCCTTGAAAGCAGCAGCTCTAGCCTTTAGCTCAGTGCGGATTCTGCCTGTAATCCATGGCTTCTGGTTGTGGTATGTACTGTATGTACGGTCACTGTGGGGGCGACGTCATCGATGCACTTATTGATGAAGTTAATGAAGGATGTGGTGTACTCCTCAATGTCATTAATGCACTTATTGATGAAGCCAGTGAAGGATGTGGTGTACTCCTCAATGTCATCAATGCACTTATTGATGAAGCCAGTGAAGGATGTGGTGTACTCCTCAATGTCATCAATGCACTTATTGATGAAGCCAGTGAAGGATGTGGTGTACTCCTTAATGTCATCGATGCACTTATTGATGAAGCCAATGAAGAATGTGGTGTACTCCTCAATGTCATCGACGCACTTATTGATGAAGCCAGTGAAGGATGTGGTGTACTCCTTAATGTCATCAATGCACTTATTGATGAAGCCAGTGAAGGATGTGGTGTACTCCTCAATGTCATCAATGCACTTATTGATGAAGCCAGTGAAGGATGTGGTGTACTCCTCAATGTCATCAATGCACTTATTGATGAAGCCAGTGAAGGATGTGGTGTACTCCTCAATGCCATTGGAGGAATCCCAGAACATTTCCAGTCTGTGCTAGAAAAGCAGTCCTGTATCTTAGCATCTGCTTCATCTGACCACATTTTATTGATCTAGTCACTGATGCTTCCTGCTTTAATTTTTGCATGTATGCAGGAATCAAGAGGATGGAATTATGGTCAGATTTGCCAAATGGAGGGTGAGGGAGAGCTTTGTATGCGTCTCTGTGTGGAGTATAGGTGGTCCAGATTTATTTTCCCTCTGTTTACACGTTTAACATGCTGGTAGAAATTTGGCTAAACTGATTTAAATTTCCCTGTTTTAAAGTCCCCGGATACTAGGAGCGCCGCCTCTGGGTGAGCGTTTTCTTGTTTGCTTATGGCGGAATAAAATGAAATCTCTCTTGGTAGATAGTGTGGTCTGCAGCTTATCATGATAAATTCTACCTCAATAGCTCAAGACTACCTTAGATATTGTGCATCAACTGTTGTTTACAAAAATACATAGACCGTCGCCCCGCTGCCCCTTGATTGTAATCAGAGGACTAATATTAATACTATGCATGCCAGTCTCTCTCTCTCTCTCCTCACGGCACAACGCTTCTCCCCTAAAACAGATAAAGCAACACCTCACGGCACAACGCTTCTCCCCTAAAACAGATGAAGCAACACCTCACGGCACAACGCTTCTCCCCTAAAACAGATGAAGCAACACCTCACGGCACAACGCTTCTACCCTAAAACAGATAAAGCAACACCTCACGGCACAACGCTTCTACCCTAAAACAGATAAAGCAACACCTCACGGCACAACGCTTCTCCCCTAAAACAGATAAAGCAACACCTCACGGCACAACGCTTCTCCCCTAAAACAGATGAAGCAACACCTCACGGCACAACGCTTCTCCCCTATTGGACCCAGATAGTTTGTGTCTATGTATTGATATGTAGGCTACTTGTGCCTTTTTACAATGAATGTACTTCTGTCTTTGAGCTTTTCTTGTATGTTGATGTTCTGTATTATGCATCATGTTTTGTGAGAACCCCAGGATTTTGCAGCAGCTAATGGGAATCCTAATAATACACCAAAAATACCAAATACCTTGTCTTACCAGACGCCCTGTTCTATCCTGCCGGTACAATGTATAACCAGCCAGCTGTATGTTGATATTGTCGTTGTTCAGCCACAACTCCATGAAGCATAAGATGTTACAGTTTTAAATGTCCCGTTGGTAGTTTTATCTTCCCTCTAACTCGTCCATTTTATTGTCCAAAGATTGCATGTTTGCTAGCAGAATTTGGGAAGTGGGGGTTTATTCGATCACCTCCGACTTCTCAGAAGGCAGCCCGCTCTCCGGCCTCTCTTTCTCCACCTCCTCTTCATGCAGATCACTGGGGTCGGGACTGTTCCCGAGGGAGCCGTATATCCTCCGGCTCGTCAAAGTTGTGAAAGAAGAAAAAGGATTCTGCAAGTGCGAGGTGAGTATTCGCAGTCCTGATCTCTAGAAGTTATGTTCGGTCATAAGAGACGATAGCAGAAACATTATGTACAAAAAGAGTAAAAAATAAGGGTATTACGCATGTTTAAATTTAGATCCTCAGATGGTTAACCGTTTTTTGTACTTCAATGTCATTGAAAGTACCAAACTAGATCCATGGTATGACTGCGACAGTGAGTAGGCTCGGAGACATGCTGGACAAAACCCACTGAGTCAATGATGGCTCCGAAAGCCTTTTGGAGTGGGTCTGTGGACTTTTCCATGTGAATTATTGAAGTAATCAAACATTGGAATATTATCTGCCATGACTACCATGTCCGATAAGAATTCAGGGAATTCAGTGAGGAATGTTGTAAATGGCCCAGGAGGCCTGTTAACAGTAGCTATAAAAAGTGATTGAGTTGTATAGATTTCATGACTAGAAGCTCAAAAAATAAAAACACAGTTTTTTTATTGAAATTTTCTGTCATAAATGCTAGGAACACCTCCGCCTTTACAGGATGCGCAGGGGAAATGGTCACTAGTGTAAGGAGGAAGAGAGGCCTCATTTAACACAGTAAATTCATCAAGCTTCAGTCATGTTTCAGTCAAGTCAATCACATCAGTATTATGATCAGTTATTAGATCACTGACTATGACTGCATTGGAAGTTCTCACATCTAGTCCCGCTCGACGTCGCCGGTCTACTACCCATCGGTCCTGACAACCCATCATTACGCACACCTGGACTCCATCACTACCCTGATTACTTCCCCTTTATCTAGAACTCTGTTGTATCACCCATTAGGTAGTATTGGTTTCCTGTTTTCATGTTTGCCCCTGTGCTTTGGAACATAGACGCGGGCATGCCCCTGCTACTTGTCCTCCGGAGCACACCTATGTTCCCACGGAGGTAAGTGATGTGCTATTGACCTGGGTGCACACATCCCTTGCCGCTGGACACCCAGGTGCTTTTCCAAGCTTAAAATGATAAACATCCAACATTCAACAATCCAGCATGACTTCTGCCATGCTCAAAACAACTGGAAACTCGGAACTGGGAAATCTCAGACTTCAGTGAGTTCAAGACAACAACAACTCTGAAGAAAATGAGCTTTGACTGGGAAAGAGGACAGTGTCACTGCCACAGCAGGACCAGGTGTCAACCTTGTTGCCAGCAGCACCAGTATAGAGGACAGTGGCACAGTTAAGTCAGTGATGGCACAAAACCGTATCAGCCACACCCACAATTTATAGAACCGCAAACTCTTGCCAACAGAGTGTTGACATTTCAAGAAAGATGGTTTTGCGATTTCCTCTGGCTACATTATAATCCATCAATAGAAGGAGTGTTGTGTTTTCACTGTAGCCAAGGGTTTACACACCAGCCATCTTTTGGCCAAGGATTTAGGAACAGGAGAAAAGCCATTGTAAAATTCACAGCACATCAAAACTGCCAAACCCACCGCCACTTTGTAACTCTAACAGCACAGCTGTTGCCCCTGCTACACACCCAACTCTACTGGGACTAGCAGTCATCCTGAATGGGGCCCTGCCTCTACTGATAGTACACACACACTTGGCGTTTCCCCCCTGCAAGATTTGAGCAATAAAAATTAAGCCGTAAATTAATGTTGCCTTACATGTGATGAGGGGTCATGATATATCCTATATCTTCTTTTAGGAATCACAGACAGAAATATTATTTTAGTCACTGAGGGCTAACTTACGATAATTTTTCAGTTCATTTCCATTATTTAATTTTTAAAATGTAAAAACTTTTTTGGAGAATGTGAAGTTGGTGTCCTTTGCTCCGGACCAGGGAATTTCAAGGCATAGAGCTGACATTGAAATTAATAATATTTCAAGTTTTTAAACAATGCAACAAAATAATTTTTTTAAACTATAAAAATAAACTTTCCCTGCCGGACAAGGATTGTCCCGACTTCCAAGAATCCTTGAGCTAATTCCCTGCTATTCTACACATTTTGCCATGAGAGAACACTTTACACTTGTAAAGCTAATTTCCTGTTACACATTTTTTTTTTTTATAATCTTTTATGACGTGTTCATATGCTATCAGGAGGGCTCGACCTCCGACCTCCCAACCCAAAACCCCTGGAGGGCCCCCAACCCAATACCCCCGTGGGGGACCCCAACCCAACATCTCTGGTGGGGACCCCAACCCAAAACCTCCTGGAGCACCCCAACCCTAAACAATTAACAAAACTATTATTATTGTTTTGGGGGAGTTGGTGCCCCCCCTTGTGTGTGTGTGTCACAGACAACAACAAAAAAGCTGGTTGTCATGTAATGGAATGTTTGTGTGCGTGCATGTGGAGGGGTAGAGACTGGGTGGAGAGTGTATAATGTGGGTGGAGTGGTAGAGACTGGGTGGAGGCTCTGGGTGGAGGGGTAGAGACATGGTGGAGGGGTAGAGACTGTGGTGGAGGAGTGGATAATGTGGGTGGAGTGGTAGAGACTGGGTGGAAGGGTAGAGACGGGGTGGAGGAGTGGATAATGTGGGTGGAGTGGTAGAGACTGGGTGGAGTGGTAGAGACTGGGTGGAGGGGTAAAGGCTCTGGGTGGAGGGGTAGAGACTGGGTGGAGGGGTGGAGACTGAGTGGAGGGGTGGAGACTGGGTGGAAGGTTAGAGTCTGGTTGGAGGGGTGGAGGCTCTGGGTGGAGGGGTAGAGACTGGGTGGAGGGGTGGAGACTGGGTGGAGGGGTGGAGACTGGGTGGAAGGTTAGAGTCTGGTTGGAAGGGTGGAGGCTGGGTGGAAGGGTAGAGACGGGGTGGAGGAGTGGATAACGTGGGTGGAGTGGTAGAGACTGGGTGGAGTGGTAGAGACTGGGTGGAGGAGTAGAGGCTCTAGGTGGAGGGGTAGAGACTGGGTGGAGGGGTGGAGACTGGGTGGAGGGGTGGAGACTGGGTGGAAGGTTAGAGTCTGGTTGGAGGGGTGGAGGCTGGGTGGGGAGGTAGAGACTGTGGGTGGAGGGGTAGAGACTGAGTATAGAGATAGAGACTGTGGGTGGAGGGGTAGCGACAGTGGGTGGATGGGTAAAGACTTGGTGGAGGGGTAGAGGGGTAGAGACTGGGTGGAAGAGTGGATAATGTGGGTGGAGTGGTAGAGACTTGGTGGAGGGTTAGAGACTGGGTGGAGGGGTGGAGGCTGTGGGTGGAGTGGTGGAGACTGGGTGGAGGGGTAGAGACTGGGTGGAGGGGTGGAGGCTGGGTGGAAGGCTAGAGACTGGTTGGAAGGGTAGAGACTGGGTGGAAGGGTAGAGACTGGGTGGAGTGGTGGGGACTGGGTGGAGGGGTGGAGACTGTGGATGGAGGGGTAGAGACATGGTGGAAGGGTAGAGACAAGGTGGTGGGGTCGAGACTGTGGATGGAGGGGTAGAGACATGGTGGAAGGGTAGAGACATGGTGAAGGGGTGGAGACTGTGGATGGAGGGTGGAGACTGTGGATGGAGGGGTAGAGACATGGTGGAGGGGTAGAGACATGGTGGAGGGGTAGAGACATGGTGGAGGGGTAGAGACATGGTGGAGAGGTAGAGACTGTGTCTGGAGGGGTAGCGACAGTGGGTGGATGGGTAGAGACATGGTGGAGGGGTAGAGACATGGTGGAGGGGTAGAGACATGGTGGAGGGGTAGAGACATGGTGGAGAGGTAGAGACTGTGTCTGGAGGGGTAGCGACAGTGGGTGGATGGGTAGAGACATGGTGGAGGGGTAGAGACATGGTGGAAGGGTAGAGCCTGTGGGTGGAAGGGTAGAGACTGTGGGTTGGTAGAGACGGTGAATCAAATCAAATTTTATTTGTCACATAGACGTGATTAGTGGATATTATTGCGGGTGTAGCGAAATGCTTGTGCTTCTAGTTCTGACAGTGCAGTAATATATAACAAGTAATATCTAACAAATTACACAACCTATTTCCAATACACACAAATCTAAGTAGGAATTAATTAAATTAAGACTATATAAACATGGACAAGCGATGTCAGTGCGGAACGAACTAAGATACAGTAGAATAGTATAGAACGCAATATATACATACGAGATGAGTAATGCCAGATATGTAAACATTATTAAGCTAATGAGATACCGTAGCATAGTATAGAAAACGGTAAATAGATATGAGAGGAGTAATGCAAGATATGTAAACATTATTAAGTGACTAAGAATCTGTAGAATAGTATAGAATACAGTATATACATATGAGATGAGTCATGCCAGATATGTAAAACTTATTGAAGTGACTAGTGTTCCGTTCTTTAAAACTTCATAGGGCTGAAATCCCGTTAGCGGGACAACAGCCAGTGAAAGTGCAGGGCGCCAAATTCAAAACAACAGAAATCTCATAAATAAACTCCTCAAACATACATGTATTTTATACCGTTTTAAAGGTAATCTTGTTGTTAATCCCACCACAGTGTTCGATTTCAAATTGGCTTTACAGCGAAAGCACCACAAACGATTATGTTAGGTCACCACCAAGCCACAGAAAAACCCAGCCATTTTTCCAGCCAAAGAGAGGAGTCATAAAAAGCACAAATAGAGATAAAATTAATCACTAACCTTTGATGATCTTCATCAGATGACACTCATAGGACTTCATGTTACACAATACATGTATGTTTTGTTTGATAAAGTTCATATTTATATAACAAAAATCTCAGTATACATCGGCGCGTTACGTTCACTAGTTCCAAAAACATCCTGATGATATTGCAGAGATCCACATAATTTTACAGAAATAGTCATTATAAATGTCAATAAATACAATTATTAGACTTGGAAATATAGATATACCTCTCCTTAATGCAACTGTTGTCAGATTTTTTTTTAACTTTGCGGAAAAAGCAAACCATGCAATAATTTGAGACGGCGCTCAGAAAATAAATACAATTATCCGCCATGTTGGAGTCAACAGAAATCAGAAATCACATTATAAATATTCCCTTTGACGATCTTCATCAGAATGCACTCCCAGGAATCCTAGTTCCACAATAAATGCTTGATTTGTTCGATAATGTCCATTATTTATGTCCAAGTAGCTACTTTTGTTAGCGTGTTGAGTACACAAATCCAAACGTTCGTGCAGGTCCATCCGAACGTCAGACGAAAACTTCAAAAAGTTATATTACAGGTCGAATCAATCTTTAGGATGTTGTTATCATAAATATTCAATAAAGTTCCAACCGGAGAATGTCTGTAGAGAAGCCATGGAACACAGGTCACTATCGTATGAAATGCCCATGACCAGGACCTGGCTCTCTGACCACTGACTTAAAGAGCTTCCATCCGGCTCCACAACACAGTAGAAGCCTCATTCAAGTTTCTAAACCAGGAAGTGGGACATCTGAGGTTTGTAGTTTTTCAAATCTTGGCCTACCGAATACACATTGAGATATGGATGAGGTTACACTTCCCAGGGCTTCCACTAGATGTCAAGCGTCTTTAGAAACTGGTTTGAGGATGATACTATAAAGGAGGGGCTCATAAGAGCTCTTTGAGTCAGTGGCAGAGAGCCTTGGTCTCATGACACGCGCTCCCGACAGAGTTACTTCTCGTTAAAGTGCTTTTCTGAAGACAAAGGAATTCTCTGGTTGGAACATTATTGATGTTTTATGTTAAAAACATCCTAAAGATTGATTCCATACATCGTTTGACATGTTTCTAAAGGACTGTAATGGAACATTTCAAGTTTTTGTCTGGATGAAGTGCCTACGCCTCATGAAGATGGATTACTGGGCTGAACACGCTAACAACATGTGGATATTTGGACATAAATGATGGAATTTTATGGAGCAAGTCAGTCATTTATTGTCGAACTGGAATTCCTGGGAGTGCCTTCTGAAGATCATCAGAAGTAAGTGAATATTTATGGTGTTGTTTCTAGCTTAGTTGATTCCAAAATGGCGGATATTCCTCTGGCTGTTTTGGGTTCTGAGCTCCGTTCTCAAATTATGTTTTTACCCTAAAGTTTTTTTGAAATCTGACATAGCGGTTGCATTAAGGAGAAGTCTATCTTTAATTCTGTGAATAACACTTGTATCTTTTTCGCAATGTTTATTATGAGTATTTCTGCAAAATCACCAGATGTTTTGGAATCAAAATATTACTGCACGTAAGGCGCCAGTATAAACTGATATTTTTGGATATAAATATGCACATTATCGAACAAAACATACATGTATTGTGAAACATGATGTCCTATGAGTGTCGACTGATAAAGATCATCAAAGGTTAGTGATTAATTTGATCTATATTTCTGCTTTTAGTGACTCCTATCTTTGGAAAAATGGCTGTGTTTTTTCGACTTGGCTATGACCTAACATAATCATATGTTGTGCTTTAGCTGTAAAGCATTTTTGAAATCGAACATGATGGGTAGATTAACAAGATGTGTATCTTTCATTTGATGTATTGGACATGTTAATGTGTGTAAATTCCATATTTCAAAAAAATATTTTTGAATTTCGCGCTCTGCCTTTTCCGCGGAATATATTGTCGAGGGGTTCCGCTAGAAAGGTTCATCCCCGTTGGGCCTTTTCTCAAAACTTTTACCCTGTTGGGTCTTTTCTCACTCCTTTAATTCCTGTTGGACCTTTAATCACTCCTTTAATCCCTAGTGGATCTTTTCTCACTCTTTTAATCCTTAGGCGACCTTTTCTCACTCCTTTAATCCCTAGGCAACCTTTTCTCACTAATGTAATCCCTGTTGGCTCTATTCTCACTCCTTTAATCACTGTTGGGTCTTTTCTCACTCCTTTAATCCCCATTGGTCATTTTATCATTACTTTAATCCCTATTGGGTCTTTTCTCACTACTTTAATCCGTATTGGTCCTTTTCTCAATCTTGTAATCCCTATTGGGTCTTTTCTCACTCCTTTAATTCCTGTTGGACCTTTACTCACTCCTTTAATCCCTAGTGGACCTTTTCTCACTCTTTTAATCCTTAGGCAACCTTTTCTCACTCCTTTAATCCCTAGGCGACCTTTTCTCACTAATGTAATCCCTGTTGGGTCTATTCTCACTCCTTTAATCACTGTTGGGTCTTTTTTCACTCCTTTAATCCCTGTTGGGACTTTTCTCAAACCTTTAACCCAGTTGAGCCTTGTTTTACTCCTTTAATCCTAAATGGGGGCTTTAATCACTACTTTAACCCATATTGGACATTCTCTCACTCCTTTAATCCGTATTAGGCCTTTTCTCACTCCTTTAATCCCTAGTGGACCTTTTCTCACTCATGTAATCCCTGTTGGGTATTTTCTCACTCCTTTAATCCCAAGTGGACCTTTTCTCACTCCTTTAATCGCTTTGGGCCTTTTCTCACTCCTTTAATCACTATTGGGTATTTTCTCACTCCTTCAATCTCAAGTGGACTTTATCTCACACCTTTAATCCCAAGTGGACCTTTCCTCACTCCTTTAACCCCTATTGGGTATTTTCTCACTCCTTTAATCTCAAGTGGACCTTATCTCACACGTTTATCCCAAATTGACCTTTCCTCACTCCTTTAATTGCTTTGGGCCTTTTCTCACTCCTTTAATCCCTATTGGGCATTTTCTCACTCCTTTAATCCCAAGTGGACCTTTTCTCACTCCTTTAATTGCTCACGCCCCTTTCTCACTCCTTTAATCACTATTGGGCCTTTTCTCACTCTTTTAATCCCTATTGGGCATTTTCTCACTCCTTTAATCACTAGTGGACCTTTCCTCACTCCTTTAATCACTATTGGGCCTTTTCTCACTCCTTTAATCCCAAGTGGACCTTTTCTAAATCCTTTAATCGCTTTGGGCCTTTTCTCACTCCTTTAATCTCAAGTGGACCTTATCTCACACCTTTAATCCCAAGTGGACCTTTTCTCACTCCTTTAACCCCTAATGGGTATTTGCTCACTTCTTTAATCCCTATTGGGCCTTTTCTCACTCCTTTAATCCCAAGTGGACCTTTTCTCACTCCTTTAATCGCTTTGGGCCTTTTCTCACTCCTTTAATCACTATTGGGTATTTTCTCACTCCTTCAATCTCAAGTGGACTTTATCTCACACCTTTAATCCCAAGTTTACCTTTCCTCACTCCTTTAACCCCTATTGGGTATTTTCTCACTCCTTTAATCTCAAGTGGACCTTATCTCACACGTTTATCCCAAATTGACCTTTCCTCACTCCTTTAATTGCTTTGGGCCTTTTCTCACTCCTTTAATCCCTATTGGGCATTTTCTCACTCCTTTAATCCCAAGTGGACCTTTTCTCACTCCTTTAATTGCTCACGCCCCTTTCTCACTCCTTTAATCACTATTGGGCCTTTTCTCACTCTTTTAATCCCTATTGGGCATTTTCTCACTCCTTTAATCACTAGTGGACCTTTCCTCACTCCTTTAATCACTATTGGGCCTTTTCTCACTCCTTTAATCCCAAGTGGACCTTTTCTAAATCCTTTAATCGCTTTGGGCCTTTTCTCACTCCTTTAATCTCAAGTGGACCTTATCTCACACCTTTAATCCCAAGTGGACCTTTTCTCACTCCTTTAACCCCTAATGGGTATTTGCTCACTTCTTTAATCCCTATTGGGCCTTTTCTCACTCCTTTAATCCCAAGTGGACCTTTTCTCACTCCTTTAATCGCTTTGGGCCTTTTCTCACTCCTTTAATCACTATTGGGTATTTTCTCACTCCTTCAATCTCAAGTGGACTTTATCTCACACCTTTAATCCCAAGTTTACCTTTCCTCACTCCTTTAACCCCTATTGGGTATTTTCTCACTCCTTTAATCTCAAGTGGACCTTATCTCACACGTTTATCCCAAATTGACCTTTCCTCACTCCTTTAATTGCTTTGGGCCTTTTCTCACTCCTTTAATCCCTATTGGGCATTTTCTCACTCCTTTAATCCCAAGTGGACCTTTTCTCACTCCTTTAATTGCTTACGCCCCTTTCTCACTCCTTTAATCACTATTGGGCCTTTTCTCACTCTTTTAATCCCTATTGGGCATTTTCTCACTCCTTTAATCACTAGTGGACCTTTCCTCACTCCTTTAATCACTATTGGGCCTTTTCTCACTCCTTTAATCCCAAGTGGACCTTTTCTCACTCCTTTAATCGCTTTGGGCCTTTTCTCACTCCTTTAATCTCAAGTGGACCTTATCTCACACCTTTAATCCCAAGTGGACCTTTTCTCACTCCTTTAACCCCTAATGGGTCTTTTCTCACTCATTTAATCCCTATTGGGCCTTTTCTTACTCCTTTAATCCCTATTGGTCCTTTTATCACTACTTGAATCCCTATTGGGTCTTTTCTCATTACTTTAATCCGTATTGGTCCTTTTCTCAATCCTGTAATCTCTATTGGGTCTTTTCTCACTCCTTTAATTCCTGTTGGACCTTTACTCACTCCTTTAATCCCTATTGGGCATTTTCTCACTCCTTTAATCCCCATTGGGCATTTTCTCACTCCTTTAATCGCTTTGGGCCTTTTCTTACTCCTTTAATCTCAAGTGGACCTTATCTCACACCTTTAATCCCAAGTGGACCTTTTCTCACTCCTTTAACCCCTAATGGGTATTTGCTCACTTCTTTAATCCCTATTGGGCCTTTTCTCACTCCTTTAATCCCAAGTGGACCTTTTCTCACTCCTTTAATCGCTTTGGGCCTTTTCTCACTCCTTTAATCACTATTGGGTATTTTCTCACTCCTTCAATCTCAAGTGGACTTTATCTCACACCTTTAATCCCAAGTGGACCTTTCCTCACTCCTTTAACCCCTATTGGGTATTTTCTCACTCCTTTAATCTCAAGTGGACCTTATCTCACACGTTTATCCCAAATTGACCTTTCCTCACTCCTTTAATTGCTTTGGGCCTTTTCTCACTCCTTTAATCCCTATTGGGCATTTTCTCACTCCTTTAATCCCAAGTGGACCTTTTCTCACTCCTTTAATTGCTTACGCCCCTTTCTCACTCCTTTAATCACTATTGGGCCCTTTCTCACTCTTTTAATCCCTATTGGGCATTTTCTCACTCTTTTAATCACTAGTGGACCTTTCCTCACTCCTTTAATCACTATTGGCCTTTTCTCACTCCTTTAATCCCAAGTGGACCTTTTCTCACTCCTTTAATCGCTTTGGGCCTTTTCTCACTCCTTTAATCTCAAGTGGACCTTATCTCACACCTTTAATCCCAAGTGGACCTTTTCTCACTCCTTTAACCCCTAATGGGTCTTTTCTCACTCCTTTAATCCCTATTTGGCCTTTTCTTACTCCTTTAATCCCTATTGGTCCTTTTATCACTACTTGAATCCCTATTGGGTCTTTTCTCACTACTTTAATCCGTATTGGTCCTTTTCTCAATCCTGTAATCTCTATTGGGTCTTTTCTCACTCCTTTAATTCCTGTTGGACCTTTACTCACTCCTTTAATCCCTAGGCTACCTTTTCTCACTAATGTAATCCCTGTTGGGTCTATTCTCACTCCTTTAATCACTGTTGGGTCTTTTCTCACTCCTTTAATCCCTGTTGGGACTTTTCTCAAACCTTTAACCCCATTGAGCCTTGTTTTACTAATCCCTAGTGGGGGCTTTAATCACTACTTTAATCCATATTGGACATTGTCTCACTCCTTTAATCCGTATTAGGCCTTTTCTCACTCCTTTAATCCCTAGTGGACCTGTTCTCACTCATGTAATCCCTGTTGGGTATTTTCTCACTCCTTTAATCCCAAGTGGACCTTCTCTCACTCCTTTAATGGCTTTGGGCCTTTTCTCACTCCTTTAATCCCTATTGGGTATTTTCTCACTCCTTCAATCTCAAGTGGACTTTATCTCACACCTTTAATTGCAAGAGGACCTTTCCTCTCTCCTTTAACCCCTATTGGGTATTTTCTCACTCCTTTAATCTCAAGTGGACCTTATCTCACACCTTTATCCCAAATTGACCTTTCCTCACTCCTTTAATTGCTTTGGGCCTTTTCTCACTCCTTTAACCCCTATTTGGTATTTTCTCACTCCTTTAATCTCAAGTGGACCTTATCTCACACCTTTAATCCCAAGTGGACATTTTCTCACTCCTTTAATCACTATTGGGCCTTTTCTCACTCCTTTAATCCCTATTGGGCATTTTCTCACTCCTTTAATCCGAAGTGGACCTTTTCTCACTCCTTTAATCGCTTTGGGCCTTTTCTCACTCCTTTAATTCGTATTGGTCCTTTTCTCACTCCTGTAATAACCTATTGGGTCTTTTCTCACTCCTTTAATCCCTATTGGTTATTTTCACAATCCTGTAATCCCTGTTGGGTCTTTTCTCACTCCTTTAATTCATGTTGGACCTTTACTCACTCCTTTAATCCCTAGTGGACCTTTTCTCACTCTTTTAATCCCTAGGCAACCTTTTCTCACTCCTTTAATCCCTAGGCGACCTTTTCTCACTAATGTAATCCCTGTTGGGTCGATTCTCACTCCTTTAATCACTGCTGGGTCTTTTCTCACTCCTTTAATTCCTGTTGGACCTTTACTCACTCCTTTAATCCCTAGTGGACCTTTTCTCACTCCTTTAATCCCTAGGCGACCTTTTCTCGCTAATGTAATCCCTGTTGGGTCTATTCTCACTCTTTTAATCACTGTTGGGTCTTTTCTCACTCCTTTAATCCCTGTTGGGACTTTTCTCAAACCTTTAACCCCGTTGAGCCTAGTTTTACTCCTTTAATCCCTAGTGGACCTTTTCTCACTCCTTTAACCGCTTTGGGCCTTTTCTCACTCCTTTAATCCCAAGTGGACCTTTTCTCACTCCTTTAATCGCTTTGGGCCTTTTCTCACTCCTCTAATCTCAAGTGGACCTTTTCTCACACCTTTAATCACAAGTGGACCTTTTCTCACTCCTTTAACCCCTATTTGGTATTTTCTCACTCCTTTAATCTCAAGTGGACCTTATCTCACACCTTTAATCCCAAGTGGACATTTTCTCACTCCTTTAATCCCTATTGGGTATTTTCTCACTCCTTTAATCGCTTTGGGCCTTTTCTCACTCCTTTAATCCCTTTTGTTGTGAGCGTGCAAAATTGTGTTCACCTCAAAACTGTCAAGGCTGTCTCTCTTAAATTCCTTTGCTTTGTCTCGTTTAAAATCTTTGTGAAATCATTGCTTGTCCTATCCTTGTTAAAATAAACTATCTTCTCCTTTCCCCTCTCTCTTCCCCTTGCTAACTACTTAATAATTGCTTACTATTTTGCCATAATCTGTCACTGATTATTTTGTCCTTTATACTGTAGTTTTCCTTACTTTTATAATAAATTGTATCTTTATTAAATAACATCATTGCCTCTGAGATTTTGATTCTGAATGTCAATAAAATATCTCTATAGTTGAGACAGAAGCCTACGGTTTAAAATAACTCTACAGAACCTTCAGATTATAGTTGTAACACAGAGGCCTACGGTTTAAAATAACTCTACAGAACCTTCAGATTATAGTTGTGACACAGAGGCCTACAGATTAAAATAACTCTACAGAACCTTCAGATTATAGTTGTGACACAGAGGCCTATGGATTAAAATAACTCTACAGAACCTTCAGATTATAGTTGTGACACAGAGGCCTACGGATTAAAATAACTCTACAGAACCTTCAGATTATAGTTGTGAAACAGAGGCCTACAGATTAAAATAACTCTACAGAACCTTCAGATTATAGTTGTAACACAGAGGCCTACAGATTAAAATAACTCTACAGAACCTTCAGATTATAGTTGTGAAACAGAGGCCTACAGATTAAAATAACTCTACAGAACCTTCAGATTATAGTTGTAACACAGAGGCCTACGGTTTAAAATAACTCTACAGAACCTTCAGATTATAGTTGTGACACAGAGGCCTACAGATTAAAATAACTCTACAGAACCTTCAGATTATAGTTGTGACACAGAGGCCTACAGATTAAAATAACTCTACAGAACCTTCAGATTATAGTTGTAACACAGAGGCCTACGGTTTAAAACAACTCTACAGAACCTTCAGATTATAGTTGTGACACAGAGGCCTACGGATTAAAATAACTCTACAGAACCTTCAGATTATAGTTGTGACACAGAGGCCTACGGATTAAAATTACTCTACAGAACCTTCAGATTAAAGATGTTACACGTAGAACTGGTTTATTATAGACATTAGAGTCAGGTTATATCTTTGGTGGCTTTTAAAGGCAATCTACCTGAGTCTGGGGAGATTCATTACAACCCTAAGAGTCAGGAACATTCATTACAACCCTAAGAGTCAGGACATTCATTACAACCCTAACAGTCAGGAACATTCATTACAACCCTAACAGTCAGGAACATTCATTACAACCCTAACAGTCAGGAACATTCATTACAACCCTAAGAGTCAGGACATTCATTTCAACCCTAAGAGTCAGGAACATTCATTACAACCCTAACAATCAGGAACATTCATTACAACCCTAACAGTCAGGAACATTCATTACAACCCTAACAGTCAGGAACATTCATTACAACCCTAAGAGTCAGGAACATTCATTACAACCCTAAGAGTCAGGACATTCATTACAACCCTAAGAGTCAGGAACATTCATTACAACCCTAACAGTCAGGAACATTCATTACAACTCTAAGAGTCAGGAACATTCATTACAACCCTAACAGTCAGGAACATTCATTACAACCCTAAGAGTCAGGAACATTCATTACAACCCTAAGAGTCAGGAACATTCATTACAACCCTAACAGTCAGGAACATTCATTACAACCCTAACAGTCAGGAATATTCATTACAACCCTAAGAGTCAGGACATTCATTACAACCCTAACAGTCAGGAACATTCATTACAACCCTAACAGTCAGAAACATTCATTACAACCCTAGGAGTCAGGAACATTCTATACAACCTTAACAGTCAGGAACATTCATTACAACCCTAAGAGTCAGGAACATTCATTACAACCCTAACAATCAGGAACATTCATTACAACCCTAACAGTCAGGAACATTCTTTACAACCCTAAGAGTCAGGAACATTCATTACAACCCTAACAATCAGGAACATTCATTACAACCCTAACAGTCAGGAACATTCATTACAACCCTAACAGTCAGGAACATTCATTACAATCCTAACAGTCAGGAACATTCATTACAACCCTAAGAGTCAGGAACATTCATTACAACCCTAACAATCAGGAACATTCATTACAACCCTAACAGTCAGGAACATTCATTACAACCCTAAGAGTCAGGAACATTCATTACAACCCTAACAATCAGGAACATTCATTACAACCCTAACTGTCAGGAACATTCATTACAACCCTAACAGTCAGGAACATTCATTACAACCCTAAGAGTCAGGAACATTCATTACAACCCTAAGAGTCAGGACATTCATTACAACCCTAAGAGTCAGGAACATTCATTACAACCCTAACAGTCAGGAACATTCATTACAACTCTAAGAGTCAGGAACATTCATTACAACCCTAACAGTCAGGAACATTCATTACAACCCTAAGAGTCAGGAACATTCATTACAACCCTAGGAGTCAGGAACATTCATTACAACCTTAACAGTCAGGAACATTCATTACAACCCTAAGAGTCAGGAACATTCATTACAACCCTAACAATCAGGAACATTCATTACAACCCTAACAGTCAGGAACATTCATTACAACCCTAAGAGTCAGGAACATTCATTACAACCCTAACAATCAGGAACATTCATTACAACCCTAACAGTCAGGAACATTCATTACAACCCTAACAGTCAGGAACATTCATTACAACCCTAACAGTCAGGAACATTCATTACAACCCTAAGAGTCAGGAACATTCATTACAACCCTAACAATCAGGAACATTCATTACAACCCTAACAGTCAGGAACATTCATTACAACCCTAAGAGTCAGGAACATTCATTACAACCCTAACAATCAGGAACATTCATTACAACCCTAACAGTCAGGAACATTCATTACAACCCTAACAGTCAGGAACATTCATTACAACCCTAACAGTCAGGAACATTCATTACAACCCTAAGAGTCAGGACATTCATTACAACCCTAGCAGTCAGGAACATTCATTACAACCCTAACAGTCAGGAACATTCATTACAACCCTAAGAGTCAGGAACATTCATTACAACCCTAAGAGTCAGGACATTCATTACAACCCTAAGAGTCAGGAACATTCATTACAACCCTAACAGTCAGGAACATTCATTACAACTCTAAGAGTCAGGAACATTCATTACAACCCTAACAGTCAGGAACATTCATTACAACCCTAAGAGTCAGGAACATTCATTACAACCCTAAGAGTCAGGAACATTCATTACAACCCTAACAGTCAGGAACATTCATTACAACCCTAACAGTCAGGAATATTCATTACAACCCTAAGAGTCAGGACATTCATTACAACCCTAACAGTCAGGAACATTCATTACAACCCTAACAGTCAGAAACATTCATTACAACCCTAGGAGTCAGGAACATTCATTACAACCTTAACAGTCAGGAACATTCATTACAACCCGAAGAGTCAGGAACATTCATTACAACCCTAACAATCAGGAACATTCATTACAACCCTAACAGTCAGGAACATTCATTACAACCCTAAGAGTCAGGAACATTCATTACAACCCTAGCAGTCAGGAACATTCATTACAACCCTAACAGTCAGGAACATTCATTACAACCCTAAGAGTCAGGAACATTCATTACAACCCTAAGAGTCAGGACATTCATTACAACCCTAACAGTCAGGAACATTCATTACAACCCTAACAGTCAGGAACATTCATTACAACCCTAACAGTCAGGAACATTCATTACAACCCTAACAGTCAGGAACATTCATTACAACCTTAACAATCAGGAACATTCATTACAACCTTAACAGTCAGGAACATTCATTACAACCCCAACAGTCAGGAACATTCATTACAACCCTAAGAGTCAGGACATTCATTACAACCCTAAGAGTCAGGAACATTCATTACAACCCTAACAGTCAGGAACATTCATTACAACTCTAAGAGTCAGGAACATTCATTACAACCCTAACAGTCAGGAACATTCATTACAACCCTAACAATCAGGAACATTCATTACAACCCTAACAGTCAGGAACATTCATTACAACCCTAACAGTCAGGAACAGTCATTACAACCCTAACAATCAGGAACATTCATTGCAACCCTAACAGTCAGGAACATTCATTACAACCCTAACAGTCAGGAACATTCATTACAACCCTAACAGTCAGGAACATTCATTACAACCCTAAGAGTCAGGACATTCATTACAACCCTAGCAGTCAGGAACATTCATTACAACCCTAACAGTCAGGAACATTCATTACAACCCTAAGAGTCAGGAACATTCATTACAACCTTAACAATCAGGAACATTCATTACAACCTTAACAGTCAGGAACATTCATTACAACCCCAACAGTCAGGAACATTCATTACAACCTTAACAGTCAGGAACATTCATTACAACCTTAACAGTCAGGAACATTCATTACAACCCTAACAGTCAGGAACATTCATTACAACCCTAAGAGTCAGGAACATTCATTACAACCCTAAGCGTCAGGAACATTCATTACAACCCTAACAGTCAGGAACAGTCATTACAACTCTAAGCGTCAGGAACATTCATTACAATCCCAAGAGTCAGGAACAGTCATTACAACTCTAAGAGTCAGGAACATTCATTACAACCCTAAGCGTCAGGAACATTCATTACAACCCTAACAGTCAGGAACAGTCATTACAACCCTAAGAGTCAGGAACATTCATTACAACCCTAACAGTCAGGAACATTCATCACAACCCTAACAATCAGGAACATTCATAACTACCCTAAGATTCAGGAACAGTCATTACAACTCTAAGAGTCAGGAACATTCATTACAACCCTAAGTGTCACGTTCTGACCTTAGTTCCTTCATTATGTCTTTTTTTTTTAGTTTGGTCAGGGCGTGAGTTGGGGTGGGTGGTCTATGTTCTTTTTTCTATGTTGTATTTCTGTGTTTGACCTGATATGGTTCTCAATCAGAGGCAGCTGTTGATCGTTGTCTCTGATTGAGAATCATACTTAGGTAGCCTGTTTTCCCCATGTTGGTTGTGGGTGATTATTTTCCCTGTCAGTGTTTGGCCTTGTCACACCCTGACCATAGTTTGCTTTGTATGTCTCTATGTTTTGTTTGGTCAGGGTGTGATCTGAGTGGGCATTCTATGTTGGATGTCTAGTTTGTCTGTTTCTGTGTTTGGGCCTGATATGGTTCTCAATCAGAGGCAGGTGTTAGTCATTGTCTCTGATTGGGAACCATATTTAGGTAGCCTGTTTTGTGTTGGGTTTTGTGGGTGGTTGTTTCCTGTCTTTGTGTTTGTTGCACCAGATAGGGCTGTTTCGGTTTTGCCACGTTTATTGTTTTGTATTACGCTCATGTTGAGTTTTCTTATTAAAAAACATGAACTATAACCACGCTGCATTTTGGTCCGCCTCTCCTTCCCAGGAGGAAAGGCGTTACAGGCCCGGTATGGTTCTCAATCAGAGGCAGCTGTTGATCGTTGTCTCTGATTGAGAATCATACTTAGGTAGCCTGTTTTCCCCATGTTGGTTGTGGGTGATTATTTTCCCTGTCAGTGTTTGCTCCATACTGTGTCGGTTTCCATTTATTCTCTTATTCTGTTCTTTTCTGTGTTCAATTACATTTCATTAAAATTATATTATGGACACGTACCACGCTGCGCATTGGTCCGATCCTTCCTACTCCTCTCAGAAAAGGAGGATGAAAACCGTTACACTAAGAGTCAGGACATTCATTTCAACCCTAATGGTAAGGAACATTCAGCTGGTCTCTTACTAAAGGCGTCATCATCACAGTCAACTGACCTCCATGAGGACCATGTTAATCCCTAAAGCTCAGGCTTTATCTCATGACTCTCTCTCTCTCTCGCTTTCTCGCTCTCTCTCTCACTTAAAAAGTATGGATTTGCTTTGGAAATAGCAACTTGGGTTCAATTTTATAGATGTTTGCCTTTCTGTGCCTTGTAGCCTACCACTGAATATCGTTTAAATGTATGCTCAGATAGGTCACCTTCATGTGAAGGAGCAGAATGGTTTTCGGCACCTGAACAGATTAAAATGATTTTGACGCGGAAAGAGACTAATTAAGGCCATTTTCGATCAGATAGATGGCTATGAAACATTATATCTATGATATACATTTTCACATTGTAATGACAACCCTGTACATTGTACATGACCAACAGTATGTGGACACCTGCTCATCTATGTGGTGTATAGAAGACCGCTTTGCCCAGTGTCGATCGGGGGCCTGAGTCCTTCTGATCGAGGCTCAGCCCGTGGACGGTGTGAAGCCGGTAACGGCCCCGTCGCACCGGGGTCCGATCTTTTCAGAGTCGGGTTGCTTGGGAATGCAGCCCAAAGCGGGTGGTAAACTCCATCTAAGGCTAAATACCGGCACGAGACCGATAGATTACAAGTACCGTAAGGGAAAGTTGAAAATAACTTTGAAGAGAGAGTTCAAGAGGGACGATGGCCTCCGACTGATCGAAAGGGAGTCGGGTTCAGATCCCCGAATCCGGAGAGGCGGAGATGGGTGCCGCGAGGCGTCCAGTGCGGTAACGCGACCGATCCCAGAGAAGCTGGCGGCCTCCTTTCTCTCGCCACTGCTGGAAGTTCGTTTTGCGGTCCATCTCGTGGGCTCTTGTTTGTGGTCTCGCAAGGGGCTGCTTATGGGGGTTCATTGGGGTGGTGTCCGTCCGCGTTCCGAAGGTGGATCGGTGAGGGTTGGGTTGGTGGTTGGCAGCGGCGACGCTGGACGCGTGCCGGGCCCTTCTCGCGGATCTCCCCAGCTACGGTGCTCGTTGGCCTCGTTTACGCGGGGTCTCCGGCGGGTTGCCTCGGCCGGCACCTAGCAGCTGACTTAGAGCTGGTGCGGACCTGGGGAATCTGACTGTTTAATTAAAACAAAGCATCGCGAACCCAAGGTGGGTGATGACGCGATGTGATTTCTGCCGAGTGTTCGACCTTACCCCCGGACTCGAGGGGTAATTACGAACTCTGTAGGAGGAACGGTCGAAGAAGGGCGCTACCCAATCCTAACTACATCCCATGGGGCAGGGATTATACTAAAGGAATAAGAGAGGAAGACAAAGAGAGTAAGTTAGAAGGAATGCCACAATAGAATGTAGGCCGAGGTAGGTAGAGGAAGCGGGGGTAAACTGCGAGAGGAGGCAGATCTCTGTAAAAGGCTTAGCCTCTTTCGCCCCTTGGCGGGAGGCTCAGGGCCAGGGTAAGGGCCATGAGGTAGTACTAGCAAGAGGAAGAGAATATAGAGGAAAGGCTTTAGGTATTATGGCCCTTAGTGAGGACCCTAACTCAGGAAGGGATGAGTACAAGAATTAAAGGCTCAAGTTATAGGACCGTATAGGTATAAGATATAGATAGCGGGTAGAAGGTATAATAAGGGCCTTTGAACAAGGCCCCAGAGCTTTATTAAGGGACGAGTTAGAATAACTTAAAGTCCAAGTTAGGGGAGCATACCAGCTATGGTTGGGTAGGGTAGGGGGCTCACGCCTCCCGCCTCTCCCTTCTCTCAATGCGGGTGTCATCGGTCTTAGCCCGCTTCCCTGCATTCCTCTTGCCTGGGATGTGCCCGACTGGCTCCATCCCCCTTCCCCATTTGCCACGGTTGCATGACTCACCTATGGGCGGGTGGAGAGGCCGCTACCGAAGGGGACTGAGGGTGTCCGGTGAACCGGGACTTCCCAAATTGGTCTAACATCTTATAAGCGGCTTGAGTATCGCCCAGTATCCTCGCGCGGCACTGGGAACCCAGTCAACCACTCTGCGCCCCGGCGTAGGTGGGGGTTTAATGTCTCCACTGCTTCATCGGCGCTCCCGGAAGCCTCCCTATTCTTAAACCCTTTGTCTCCTAATGGCCTGGCGCTCTGGCGAAGTATGGGTGGTGGAAAGGAGAGAAATCTCCCAAACTCTGCCTAGTCACTGGCCGTTGCATGCGAAATAAACAAGTGTACAACCCCGAGCGGGGGATCGCTCGGGGTACAAGTGACTACTTGACCTAAGGGGGAGAAATCTCCTCCTCGCAAAAGTGGATTTGCGGAAACATATCCTTACAGGATAAGGCTCAGGTCTCGGACCCAGATCCCCCCGATGCCCCGGAAGCGAGGGGGGACGTGGGCTCGGTGGCGCTTCAGTGTGTCGGCAAAATAAAGACACCTACCCCAACATCGTGTGATGGGGATGGTAAAGTCGTGCAGCCACCACAGCCAGCGCATGTAGTTGCAAGAACCCCAGCCAGCTGCTCAGGAGAGAAGGTTGTGAGGAACACCCTGCTGGTGTCATTCCCCGTCCGAGACTGGAGATGCGAACGATGTGAAAGACCAATTGGGACCGTTGGGGGAATAATGAAATGGTGCATCCAGCGGTGTCGGTATCTATATGTGTCGAGTGTGCGGGAAGTCCAGCGAGAATAGCCACCCCATCTCCTGTCATATCCCTAAATGTAAAGGAACAACAGGTCATTTGGTGCACGAGCAAGACCCTAATTGGTGCTGAAAATCCACTTTTTTCCATGCCTTGCTACGGGGTCCTTGTATGAGCTATCGGACAGAAACGTTGGGGTCCGTCTATATGGGCAGAGACGGTCGCAATGTACCTAGTCTTGCGAATCTGGGACATTTCTAAATGTCGTCATTTTCGTGATGCATAAATTAATTGAAGTTATTGCAAATGTACGAGGCTGTTTCTCGGTCCGAGAACCTTCCAGAGCCAAGTAACTCACCACGCACTATCGACCTGAGGTCTAGAACAGGTTTCTAAAGTTTCAGAACTTTAGGTCAGACGGTTTTCTTTTAGCTCGAACAAAGCTAACTATTGCAGGCACTGTCTGTCTCTAGGCACCCCAATACGTCCCTCCTTCCAAGCTGTGTGTGTGTGTAATTTAGATTGTATTTGAAATTTTATGGGAGAAATCACTGATTTACAGTTCATGGGGGTTGCCTAATCACACATAAGAAGTTTTGGAAAGATCTGACTTTTTTAACCCTTCGAAACAGCCCCTGTGACACCAAATATGGCACTTCCGTTTGGCACAGGAAGCTAAAAGTAAACACATATCCTCATTGGGGTATGCCTTTACAGAATCCTGAGTTTAAGTGTTTACGTTAAGAACTGACCGATTTACACAGGGTTGAATGCACTATTTATCACAAACTGCTGGTTGTGTATGGAAAAACATGTTTAGGGTGATTTTAACCACATCTGGTTGCTTCAGGAAGCTTAGATCGACACAGGTAGACCTCATAGTGTCCTGATGGACTGTCACTGAAGACAGGTTCATAAGGCATTCATAATCCACATAGACTTCAGGTTTACTTTAGAGGAGCAGGCATTGTATTACTATGGGGAGAGATGTCATTGTAATTTGTGAGATCAAAAAACCCTGTTTTACTGTTAAGGGTTAATGCCACACGGTCAAGGTTAGGCTTGCACAGATCGGGAGGACCTCAGGATCGTACCTGAGGTCAAATTGTGCTTCTCACCCTAACGGTTCTCTCACTGTCACCCAAAAGCAAATGACATTTAGGGCCTACTATTTTCAAGGTCGCTGCACTTAGAGCGAGCGAGCGGTCAAGCGGGGCATCTCGTTGAACTCGGCACGGCCTAGAGAATATGGAAATGCCATTGCAGGCTCTGTGTGTCTTTAAGCACCGCACTTTGTCACTCCATCCTTGCTGTGTGTGTGTGTGTGTGTGTGTGAGAGAGAGAGAGCTTTTCTTTGACATCTGTTGGGTGAAAAGACTGACTTACAGTTCATGGGGGTTGCCTAATCACACATACGAAGTTTTGAAAAGATCTGACCTTTTTAACCCTTGGAAGCAGCACCTATGACACCATTTTAAGGCACTTCCAGTTTACACAGGAAGCTGAAAGTGAACACATATCCTCCTTGGGGTAGGCAATTATAGAATTTTTAAGTCTTTCTGTTAAGAACTTACTTATTTACGGAGGGTTTAGTGAGTGTGTGTTATTTCAGAATATCACAGAAAATCACAGAAATCTCGCAGAGCTCCGAAGCACACTTTAAAAAGATTTGTATGAACACGCTGCAACTGTGTGTGTGTGAGAGAGAGAGAGCTTTTCTTTGACATCTGTTGGGTGAAAAGACTGACTTACAGTTCATGGGGGTTGCCTAATCACACATACGAAGTTTTGAAAAGATCTGACCTTTTTAACCCTTGGAAGCAGCACCTATGACACCATTTTAAGGCACTTCCAGTTTACACAGGAAGCTGAAAGTGAACACATATCCTCCTTGGGGTAGGCAATTATAGAATTTTTAAGTCTTTCTGTTAAGAACTTACTTATTTACGGAGGGTTTAGTGAGTGTGTGTTATTTCAGAATATCACAGAAAATCACAGAAATCTCGCAGAGCTCCGAAGCACACTTTAAAAAGATTTGTATGAACACGCTGCAACTGGATCTGTAACTGTTTAAAAAAACAAACTATTTTTGAACATCATCAATTTGACATTGTACGATTTCTCTTAAATGACGATAGATAAATGGCTGGTTCTTTTTTTATTGACACCGGAGGTTAATTGACTTTGACGTGAAGCGGAAAAATTATTGCTCTATTTTCATTTTGGACCTTTAATCCCAGAAAAATGGCCATAACTCAAAAACCGTTGAGGCCTAGACGCCATCTTGTTCGGGGCCAACTGCCCATTGTGCCAAACCTATGCTCACCAAGTTTCGGCTTCAAAATATTTTCCGTTTAGGAGATAAGGCCACGTCGTGATTCGTGATGTTTTGTACATTTGCAATATGATTGCATTCGCGCTCTTGTGGGAAAAATGACCAAAATTTGATTATTTTATAAAACGGAAACCGAATGTCCGAGAGAGTTCATTTGATGACTTCCCGGAATACATGTTAGGAAGCCAGGTAAATGCATTTAGAATCGTTTTTTAATTTGGGGTTACCAGTTGTACTGATGTCAACACTAATCCGTATTTCCAAAAATATGTTACACCTTCCATAAAACACTCAGGCCGGTCCCCATTGACAGAGGGCCGCAGTAGGGTACTACATTTGTGTTCCGGTGCGGGGAGTGACACACCCAGGCTGCAAAGCATGTGGTGATGGTCATCCCGTAACGCATCGGCGCCAGAGTCAGATATTCTCAAACCCTGTCTTTAAAGTGGACCTACCCGGCTGACCCAAGCGGTCTGGCCGAGGTTGTGGTTCTTTTCGCCCGGTTGATGGCGTTCCGATTGGACCCTCCAGCTAGACAAGAGACCTCTCGAGCGGCGCCCCGGCACCTGTGGCTTCGGCCATGGGCAGTTCAGGGCCTCCCGCTGGGCGCACGGTGGATTGCAGCAGGGCCTCCTCCCCTAATGGGATAGGACCGGTCCCTGGTTGTTCTTTGCTTAGTGTGCCCAGGTACAACCTCTATGTTGTGAGTGGCTACCTGGTTGATCCTGCCAGTAGCATATGCTTGTCTCAAAGATTAAGCCATGCAAGTCTAAGTACACACGGTCGGTACAGTGAAACTGCAAATGGCTCATTAAATCAGTTATTGTTCCTTTGATCGCTCCAACGTTACTTGGATAACTGTGGCAATTCTAGAGCTAATACATGCCAACGAGCGCTGACCTCCGGGGATGCGTGCATTTATCAGACCCAAAACCCATGCGGGCCAATCTCGGTTGCCCCGGCCGCTTTGGTGATTCTAGATAACTTCGGTGACGTCTCATTCGAATGTCTGCCCTATCAATATTCAATGGTACTTTCTGTGCCTACCATGGTGACCACGGGCAACGGGGAATCAGGGTTTGATTCCGGAGAGGGAGCCTGAGAAACGGCTACCACATCCAAGGAAGGCAGCAGGCGCGCAAATCACCCACTCCCGACTCGGGGAGGTAGTGACGAAAAATAACAATACAGGACTCTTTCGAGGCCGATTTTTTTTAAAAGTTATCACGAAGAACTGCTAAGGCTCTCCACTTTCTGGAGTACCGCGTTTAAGGGCAACCATGGCATAAGGGCAACCATGGCATAGCTAGCTAGCTAACATTGAACCTAGTTGGTTAGCTTTATTTACCTGTAGATTCATGCAGGATAGTGATGTTACAAATTGGGATTATGGTTCAGCTAGCTAGCTATCTAACGTTACATGCCAAAACAATAGACTCCACTATGCAAGTAACCATTTCGCTGTACCGTTACCACCTTATGTATCCTGTGCATGTGATGAATAAACTTTGATTTATTTGATATAGCATGTATTTACCAGAGACGGTAGTGTGAAAAACAACATGCACCAAAATCTGCACCAAAATCATATTAGCGTGCGACTCTCTTAGGCCAGCAAGGCAGTGTCCAAGTTCTAAAATTCTACGGTAAGAATGTTGTGCTTTTACTTCATCACACTCACAACTGTAAGCTATTGTCTGTTATTAGCTCATTGTGAGTTGTGATATGGTCATTATTTGAACTGTCTAGCCAAGCTAGAAACAATCCTAAACATCTTTTTAAAAGTTGCTTTTAGTTGCCTGGTTTGCTAGATTGTGATAACCTAAATTCATGTTTAAACTGATGGGTTTATTGGTGTTAAAATACACCAGTCATGCTATTTTGGACCATCAGGCTGCTGATGAAAGCGTGCCATTTTTATGTTTTTACTTTTTCATAACAACAACAATTTTGATGCTGGACATCAATAGA